>NC_092093.1:79268973-79528973 GCF_045679555.1 Salvelinus alpinus
TGAGGGTGTCTGGGGACATGCAGGGCCTGGGTTTACCTCCACATCACCCGAGGAACAGAGGAGTAGTAGGATGAGGGTGCGGCTAAAGGCTATCAAAACTGGTCGCCTAGAGCGTTGGGGACAAAGAATAAAAGGAGCAGATTTATGGGCGTGGTAGAATAGATTCTGGGCATAATGTGCAGACAGGGGTATGGTGGGGCGCGGGTACAGCGGAGGCAAGCCCAGGCACTGGGTGATGATAAGAGAGGTTGTATCTCTGGACATGCTGGTCTCAATGGGTGAGGTCACCGCATGTGTGGGGGGTGGGACAAAGGAGGTATCAGAGGTACGGAGAGTGGAACTACAGGGTCCATTGCAAACCAAAACAATGATAATGATAACTAGCCTGAACAACAGTATGCAAGGCATATTGATATTTGAGAGAGACATACAATAAGGCATAAAGTGATTGCAGGTCTTGCAGGTCTAATGTCATTACTAACTAGCGACAGCTTTGAACATATCAAAGACATTCATACAATTATCAGCCACTTTGTAAATTGTCAATCATGCATCTCTGAACATGAATACATTTGATTGTTGCACAGTAAACCTACAGGTTATTTTCCAGAGTTAGGAGCAAATACTATTTTGAGATTCCTTTGGATAACAGTAGCAAAACCAAAACTTCATTCAACACACACACATCCACCATTACCTGATCTGAATTAAAACTACCGTCTAAGCCTTGTCCGAGCCAGAATGGCCCATATGGCAGGAGCACATCTCCTGTTTCTGTAGCATGAGGCAGTTTGATGTACAAGTACACCCTCTGGACAGGACTACAAACTACCTTTATATCCTAGGTAGCGTACATTTCCTTCCCAGTTGGAAAAACAGACCAGAAAGTGCACGATGCAGTAACACAATGCAGATGGTAGTTTGCTTCATGTGTAATGGAAGGGGTGGGAAGCATTAACTGTGAGCCTGTGGAAACCCAGACTGTAAAAATAAAAGGCCTGGGCATCCATCAGACACTGGTTTAATAGAGTAGAGAGAGAGACCCCTCTGGGGAGACGGTCCTTGCTGTCCAGGATCCTTGGAGATAATAATAGAACTTGCACACTGACTATGTTGTGTTGGGAAAGACTTTCAATATTTCTTTCTTTCTTTTGCTTCTCACAGAAAAGTGGTATCAATCCACTCTGCAATGGTGTTGTTTTACGTTTTTATTTGACTTTGAACCTCTGTCCAAATGACTTTAACAGCAATGACTTTCTATTAAACAAGAACTTTCTATTAAACAAGCAACGGCTGTCAGAGTTTCTTAGACAGCTATTTTGAATTCTGTTTGTTTAAACTATGAATAAATCATGAATGTTGTAATTATCATAAAGGGCTCTGCATCTGTCCTCGTGCTCCTAGACCTTAGTGCTGCTTTTGACATCATCTATCACCACATTCTTTTGGAGAGATTAGAAACCCTAATTGGTCTACACGGACTTGCCTGGTTTAGATCTTATCTGTTGGAATAATATCAGTTTGTCTCTGTGGATGGTTTGTTCTCTGACAAATCAATTGTATATTTCGGTGTTCCTCAAAGTTCCATTTTAGGACCACTATTGTTTTCACTATATATTCTACCTCTTGGTGATGTAATTCGGAAAACCAATGTCAACATTCACTGCTATGCGGACGACACAGCTGTACATTTCGATGAAACATGGTGAAGCCCCAAAATCGCCTACCCTGGAAGCCTGTGTTTTAGACATAAGGAAGTGGATGGCGGCACATATTTTACTTTTAAACTCTGACTAAACAGAGATGCTAGTTCTAGGTCCCAAGAAAACAAAGTTATCTGCTGTTGGATCAGACAATTAATCTTGAAGGTTGTAAAGTCGTGTCAAATAAAACTATGAAGGACCTCGGTGTTACTCTGGACCCTGATCTCTCTGTTGATGAACAGATCAAGAAAATTTCAAAGACATCTTTTTTGCTATATCAAATCCCCTGGAGGAAGAAACAGAACCCAGACAGGTGGAGGTGGTGTTTTATCAGAAAACCCCAAGCAAAGCGAGTAACAGCAGAAAAGCAATGGCAGCAAGAGACACCATCACATGCCTATACATGACATCTGGCATTGAGGAAGCATGTGTAGAACTGGTCAACGTAAATACACTGCATGTAAGTAGAGTGTAAATTCCATTGGTGCAATATCCGCTGATGCCACCACACTTGGGTTTCCTTTCTGTACCAGCTCCACTTTATTTCAGAAAGGAAATACCACATGTACGCCATATTAGAAAATATTACAATGCAAGGCGTTAGGGCTCTGCTCCTTCAGTGTAGCTCCCTGGCAGAGAGAAGTGTCATATAAGGAGGTTAATATAACTCAGGGAAGCAACTTTGATTTTAGAAGTACAGTAGGGGGGGTAGATCAGCTTTAATATTGCAGATAGATTGTGGGTTCCATCAATGTAATTGTCTGCATCATTTTCAATCCCCCATATATATTTTTTTGTAAATATATACAGTTGAAGTTGGAAGTTTACATATACCTTATCCAAATACATTTAAACTCAGTTTTTCACAATTTCTGACATTTAATCCTAGTAAAGATACCCTGTCTTAGGTCAGTTAGGATCACCACTTTATTTTAAGAATGTGAAATGTCAGAATAATAGTAGAGAGAATGATTTATTTCAGCATTTATTTATTTCATCACATTCCCAGTGGGTCAGACGTTTACATACACTCAATTAGTATTTGGTAGCATTGCCTTTACATTGTTTAACTTGGGTCAAACGTTTCAGGTAGCCTTCCACAATCTTACCACAATAAGTTGGGTGAATTTTGGCCCATTCCTCCTGACATTCCTCCTCCTGCTCGCACACGCTTTCTCAGTTCTGCCCACACATTTTCTATAGGATTGAGATCAGGGCTTTGTGATGGCCACTCCAATACCTTTACTTTGTTGTCCTTAAGCCATTTTGCCACAACTTTGTAAGTATGCTTGGGGTCATTCCAGGTGACTATCTCATGAAACTGGTTGAGAGAATGTCAAGAGTGTGTAAAGTTGTCATCAAGGCAACTTTTGATTTGTTTAACACTTTTTTGGTTACTACATGATTCCATATGTGTTATTTCATAGTGTTGATGTCTTCACTAATATTCTACAATGTAGATCCCTGGAATGAGTAGGTGTGTCCAAACTTTTGACTGGTACTGTATGTTTAAGTGATTGATGAGATTGAACTAGATCCATGATAATTCATTAATCAATATTGTGTTGCACATTTAACCAATAGCCTAACAAATGAACAACTCTTACAAATAAAGTACGAAAACAAATTTGGATTGTCGTAAAGTAATCCTCTATATCATATTTCAGCCAGACCGCCCAGCCAACCCAAGCTGCCTACACGGCCGACCCGTACCAATCTAGTCAATAATTCAACACTCTCCCCAACACAACTTCCTTCCCTTCTTTTGTATGTCTCAAGGGAAAGCTTTGGAAAACAAAAGTTGAATTAAAACACACATACACCTACACATTAACACACATAAACAGTACACCCTCCCTATAATTCATATCATAGGCCTAGCAGTACTGTGGAGTTATTTTTACTTGCACACAATACAGCTGAGTCACCCCGTACTGCCCCTAGTGTCCACGGCCATGTAGCACCACAACCCAACACACCCCAATCAGCTTTAGGACTTTAGTGAAACATTCATTACTGGTTTCAGGTGTGTTATGCCAAGGCCAGCGTGACAACAGAACAACAGACCCGGACTGAGCAGCATAGCAGCTAGGGATTGCCTAAATAGGTCTCCACCTGAAGTGGGCATGTTCTCAATACAGACTTCTTTTGTCGTACAGTATTCCATATAAGACATCCAGCCAGACCTTATGAAAGTCGCACAGTATACCCTTAATCTTAAAACAAATCTAGTGATAACTTGACATTTCTTACATACATTGTGGGTTGATAACCAACCTTCCAATTAATGACAACTATATTAGCCACTATAAATGCTATGTTAGACAGTTTCTTCTGATAACAGTCGTCCGTATCAACATTTCAAAGCAAACAACAACAGGGAGATGGGAGAATCTGTAGACATGCTGAGATAAAAGAACATACTCTGTCAGAATTCTCCCAACCTTTTGTGCTTTACACCTCCTGCAGAATAATACAATTTCTGATTGCATGCTATTCAGTTTCACTGGCATATAGTACATTCTATGGGTGGTCTTAAAGTGCAAAAATGTATGTCTGAGATTATATGAACATGACTGGGCATTCAAACATATCTGTATCCATTCATCATCATCAATAGCGTCTCCCAGATCTTCCTCACATTTTTGGATTACAGATTTTGTGTTATGGGGAAAAGTCTCTATCAACACTTGATACAACTTGGAAATCAACTTGAGGTTTGTCAGACTGCTTTAAAATTGCATCTGGCTTGTCCAGTGTTTGCTGAACAGAGAGAAGAAAGTGCTGTACAGTTGAAGTCGGAAGTTTACATACACCTTAGCCAAATACTTTTAAACTCAGTTTTTCACTCAGTTTTTCACAATTCCTGACATTTAATCCTAGTAAAAGTTCCCTGTCTTAGGTCAGTTAGGACAAGCACTTTATTTTGAGAATGTGAAATGTCAGAATAATAGTAGAGAGAATAATTTATTTCAGCATTTATTTATTTCATCACATTCCCAGTGGGTCACAAGTTTACATACAGTCAATTAGTATTTGGTAGCATTGCCTTTAAATTGTTCACCTTGGGTCAACAATTTTGGGTAGCCTTCCACAAGCTTCCCACAATAAATTGGGTGAATTTTGGCCCATTCCTCCTGACAGAGCTAGTGTAACTGAGTCAGGTTTGTAGGCCTTCTTGCTCGCACACACTTTTTCAGTTCTGCCAACAAATTTTCTATAGGATTGAGGTCAGGGCTTTGTGATGGACACTCCAATACCTTGACTTTGTTGTCCTTTAGCCATTTTGCCACAACTTTGGAAATATGCTTGGGGTCATTGTCCATTTGGAAGACCCATTTGCGACCAAACTTTAACTTCCTGACTGATGTCTTGAGATGTTGCTTCAATATATCCACATAATTCTCATGATGCCATCTATTTTCTGAAGTGCACCAGTCCCTCTTGCAGCAAAGCACCCCCACAACATGATGCTGTCACCCATGTGCTTCACGGTTGGGATGTTATTCTTCGGCTTGCAAGTATCCCTCTTTTTCCTCCAAACATAATGATGGTCATTATCGCCAAACAGTTCTATTTTTGTTTCATCAGACCAGAGGACATTTCTCCAAAAAGCACAATCTTTGTCCCCATGCGCAGTTGCAAACTGTAGTCTGGCTTATTTATGGCGGTTTTGGAGCAGTGGCTTCTTCCTTGCTGAGCGGCCTTTCAGGTTATGTCGATATAGGACTCGTTTTACTGTGGATATAGACACTTTTGTACCTGTTTCCTCCAGCATCTTCACAAGGTCCTTTGCTAATGTTCTGGGATTGATTTGCACTTTTCACACCAAAGTATGTTCATCTCTAAGGGAGACAGAATCCATCTCCTTCCTGAGCGGTATGACAGCTGCGTGGTCCCATGGTGTTTATACTTGCGTACTATTGTTTGTACAGATGAATGTGGTACCTTCAGGCGTTTTGAAATTGCTCCCAAGGATGAACCAGACTTGTGGAGGTCTACAATTTTTTTCTGAGGTCTTGGCTGATTTCTTTTGATTTTCCCATTATGTCAAGCAAAGAGGCACTGAGTTTGAAGGTAGGCCTTGAAATACATCCACAGGTACACCTCCAATTGACTCAAATTATGTCAATTAGTCTATCAGAAGCTTCTAAAGCCATAATTTTCTGGAATTTTCCAAGCTTTTTAAAGGCACAGTCAACTTGGTGTATGTTAAGTTCTGTCCCACTGGAATTGTGAAACAGTGAATTATAAATGAAATAATCTGTCTGTAAACAATTGTTGGAAAGATTACTTGTGTCATGCACAAAGTAGATGTCAAAACTGACTTGCCAAAACTATAGTTTGTTAACAAGAAATTTGTGGAGTGGTTGAAAACGAGTTTAATGACTCCAACCTAAGTGTATGTAAACTTCCGACGTCAACTGTATCTACAAAAATTAATCTCACCTCTGTCAGACTGGTCTTCCTTGGCTGCCTGACCCTGCTGAGTCCCCTGTCACAATCTGATCCTCCTAAAATGAGGCATTACAAAAAATGATCTTGGTGTACATTTATACATTATATTATCCAAGAACAGAATCAATGTTTCAATAATTGAAATGACCATTATTTCCAGATCTCAGACTGGAACTTTGATCATTCTCTGAATATAATGCAAAATTTACCTGAGCTCCATAGACTGGATTTCCCTTGCTGTCTGGCCCTGCTGGGACCCTTGTCACCATTTGATCCTGTTTTAACATGATGAACATAGTGTTGTGTACTGACTGCACTAGAGGGCTGCATTCCCGCTGGATGCCTGCAGGACCTGCGGTTCCAACAGAGAGCATTGCTGCACGGTCAGCATTTTTCATGCTGCAGGCAGAAGCAGGCGGTTAACAGATGACATTGTGATGAAAATATTTTGGTTGTCCACAGAAGCGGTCCTCTTTCTGCTTTGTATGTGTTAGCCTAACTACTGTACTAAAAGCACATTTTTCGCATTATTCACATACTCAAAATTCGCTGTTTCAACTTCAGTAGCCTACCTCTCCTAGTTGGGCATGAGAGTTCACGTGCACCTAGAATGTGTGGTCTCATTGACATAGAGTAAGCTGCCTACATGTGCGGAGAATCACTTGGCAGGTAACTTGAATATGAAATTAATTTATATATGATTAGACAGTTTTTTTCAATGTCTATTAAGTAAAAATGTATAAAGAAAATAAGTGTAGGGCGCTCAACCAACGTGAGTCGAAGTGCAATCAAAAAATGTAATCATCATTGAAAAGGAAAAGGCACAATGCGCACATAGGTTAGGCTACTATGGTGAGCGAGCATTGCACCTTTTCATTTTCAATAAGTATGGATTACTGTTAGTTGAATTAAATAATTCTCTCCTGAAGGCTCACTATAATTTATTACCACTTTAGCAGACAACTCAAGATAATGGAAGACCTAAAAAGTTACCCACAGCCTTATCTAAACATCTCAGGGCTAAGTTGGGTCAGTTCAACCATAGTTTAACGACCCTTTCTGCTTATTTTATAACCCACAACACAAATCTCTTTTCACCAGGCGTGCAGAGTTCAATTAGTTATAGTTTTATCTAAAGCTAGAAATTGTTTTAATTATTTATTAACAAAATTCCTAACAATTACCCATTTATTTTTCTCTGCCTGCAAATCGTCCTTGGCTGATATAGCCCAGTAATACAATGTAAGGGCCATGTGAGAATCTCTGGTAATTTAACTAATTTATTTATTTATTTTTGCGCATTTGATGTTAATTATAGGATGCAAAATGGCTGGCGAGTGACATAAAATAACATTGTGGGACTGTGGTTGTCTTTGGGACCAGTTCTTGAAGTAGCAGGTAGGAGTGGGACAGAAAGCCAGCGGTGCCAGACCTCTACTGTGCACCATGACAGTGAAGGCTGTAAAGTTAGAGCTGTTTATTACCGTGTCAGTGTGAAAAGTAGGGAATTAGTTAGGGAAACTGACAGATCAATAACATTACATTGCCATACCGATTAATATAACTCACTTTGTACTGTAAAAACGTCAGAATATCAATCTTCCATCGTTTGGCCAATTGTTTCATTTGATTCAGGTCTAGTTTGATTGAGGCAAAAATAATAGCTCAAGTCAGCCAACTTTTGGCCAGCTCTCTCTCAAACAGTATATCAACTGGCGAAAGTTTACCAAGTTAATTTACTTCTTTACTTCTGAAACTTTTACGACTCGGTTGTAAATCCAGTCAGCTCAACACTCCAAACAGCCTACCCTACTGTTCGGAGGCATCCGCATGGTCCTAAAGCACACCTTCGCAGAGTTTTGTATCACATTCCAATGATAAAACTGAGCGGGACAAAAAATGCAATTTCAGAATGGGGAGGGCATGTCCCCACCCCCGTCCCAAGTGAAAGTGCTGCCCCTGATAGGCAGTGAGCATGATATGCTATATCAAATCCCCCAAAACAGCAGAACCATAAGCCAGATGATTAACTACTGTACAGTATGTGTAGCAATTAGTATTAGTACTTCAGTCTCCCCTGGTTTCTTAGCGGCAGCTGTAAGCGACCGTCGTGTCGGTGTCGGTTTTGTCACAAAACTAAGACCAACGCCAAACCATCCCAGTTCTGCAGATTTTGCAGAGACAGAATCATTCAATCATTTGTTTTGGTATTGTCTATATGTAGCTTGTTTTTGTTTGCAAGTCCAGGAATGGTTGAAGAAGTACAACATTTACCTGGAGCTAACTCTGTAGATAGCACTACTGGGTGATTTGAAAAGTCACAGTTAATCGATCAATAATATAATATTACTTTTAGCAAATATGTTTATCTTTAATTTACAATCTGTAGAAACTATGAGAATAGAAAGGTTCAGAACTTGGGTGAAACATCACAGCACAAAATATATGGCAAAAATAAATGGATGGTGTTAAGAGATAGATGTTAGGGGTTGAGTGGAGCTGAAGGGTGGGATTAAAAACAACAAGATAACTCATTTAAAATATACTGTGTCCGTAAAATGTACAGTACATTCGGAAAGTATTCATCTTTCCCTTGATCATGACTAGTTTCGCAGTCTCTGTTGCTGAAAAACATCCCCACAGCATGATGCTGCCACCACCATGCTTCACCGTAGGGATGGTGCCAGGTTTCCTCCAGATGGAACGCTTCGCATTCAGGCCAAAGAGTTAAATACTGGTTTCTTCAGACCAGAGTCTTTTAGGTGCCTTTTGGTAAACTCCTTGTGGGCTGTCATGTGCCTTTTACTGAAGAGTGGCTGCTGTCTGTCCACTCTACCATAAAGGACTGATTGGTGAAGTGCTGCAGAGATGGTTGTCCTTCAGCAAGGTTCCTCCATATTCACAGAGGAACTCTTTAGCTTTGTCAGAGTGACCATCGAGTTCTTGGTCACCTCCCTGACCAAGGCCCTTCTCCCCCGATTGCTCAGTGTGGTGGGGCAGCCAGCTCTAGGAAGAGTCTTGGTTGTTTCAAACTTCTTCCATTTAAGAATGATGGAGGCCACTGTGTTCTTGGGGACCATCAGTGCTGCAGAATTCTTTGGTACCTTTCCCCAGATCTGTGCCTCGACACAATCCTGTCTCTGAATTCTACAGACAATTCCTTCAACCTCATAGCTTGGTTTTTGCTCTGACATGCACTGTTAACTGTGGGACCTTTCCAAATCATGTCCAATCTATTGCATTTACCACAGGCGGACTCGGATCAAGTTGTAGGAACATTTCAAGGATGATCAATGGAAACAGGATGCACCTGAGTTCAATTTTGCGTCTCATAGCAAAGGGTCTGAATACTTATGTAAATAAGGAATTACAAAAATGTCTAAAAACCTGTTTTCACTTTGTCATCATGGGGTATTGTGTGTAGATCATTTGTTATATTTAATCCACTATAGAATAAGGCAAACACGTAACACCATTTGGAAAAAGTCAAGGGGTCTGAATACTTTCTGAATGCACTAGGTTCAGAACTTTTGTGAAACAGCACAGGTAAAAATATATGGCAAAATAGAACTAATTTCTGTGTTCTATTCATGTGCATTTCTAATAACCGTTTCCTGTGTTCATGCAAGTGACTGACTGAATGAATCCTCACTATCAGTAGCGGCAATTTGGCAGTATGGCCAGACCTTTGTTTTGAGAACAAAAGATATCTCAGTTTCAAGGTCTCAGCTTAGAGAGAAGAAGTCTCGTGAGGTATTTGTCTGTCACGTTATGAACCAGTATTGGTCGGTCACATGAATGAAACAAAATGGTAATGATGAATTAATTATCCTAAATCATGCAAATATAACTTGACTTTGTATAGCCGTATATAAGACAACTGCTGGTACTGCCCCAGCAGAGCTTATTGACAGACGTTCACTATGGTGCGTTAAGTTTGTTGGAACCTCTCCAGCGCTGACAATAAACAATAATACATTTAAGATTGACATCGAGTGTCCCTGTGTAAGAATTTCCACGACATGTCCATAAAATGTATATAGTATAAGATGGAAGTAGAAGCCTAAGTGTTTTTGTCCATTAGTTTACTCCAATTAGGGGAGGGGTGGTAGGGTTAGGGGAAAATAATAAAGGGAAATTTAAAAGACATATGTATATGGACATGATGCAGACAATTACATTGATTTAAACTGAAATCTATCTGCAAAATTAAAATATAATAAAAACAAAATGTACAAACAAAACCAATAAATAATGTTTGTTTTGTAAAACATAATTGAAACAAAGATGGTTATTTGAGGATGGAAAGAGGGAAAGGTTCCACACCACTCTCTCACTTGAGATTCTTACCTAGTTATTTACTGATGATCTTATTTTGCTCTTTTCTAGTTTTGTCAACTCCGTGTGTGTTTTCTATACCTCTTTGCACCTCTCCATGTAGGCTTTACAGACGCTCCCCACCCCTTAGCTGCAACCCTTCTAATTTAGTGTACCCTGCATGCACAACCCATGTAGAATTCCGGGTATCCGGCAGTGTTTGGATCTGCCAATCTGCGGTCAAGAACACAGAGTTGATCTCAGTCTATGCTGCCCTTCAGTCCCTTGACTCTCTCCTCTTCCATCCTATAATTTCTCCCTTATGCTAAATCCTTCTCTCTCCTGATTCTTCAACCCTACTCTCCTCCCTTTCCGCATCCTATGACTCGCACTGTCCCCTTCCCCCTGACCGGCTTGGCCCTCCCCTCCTGCTCCGTGGCTGAGTGACTCATTGCAAGCTTACAGAACAGGGCTGCGGGCAGCTGAGCAAGAATTGAGGAAAAATAACCTTCTGGAGGACCTATCATCCTTTCACTCCCTCTTCTACAGTGAGGGAAAAAAGTATTTGATCCCCTGCTGATTTTGTACGTTTGCCCACTGACAAAGAAATGATCAGTCTATAATTTTAATGGTAGGTTTATTTGAACAGTGAGAGACAGAATAACAACAAAAAAATCCAGAAAAACGCATGTCAAAAACGTTATAAATTGATTTGCATTTTAATGAGGGAAATAAGTATTTGACCCCCTCTCAATCAGAAAGATTTCTGGCTCCCAGGTGTCTTTCATACAGGTAACGAGCTGAGATTAGGAGCACACTCTTAAAGGGAGTGCTCCTAATCTCAGTTTCTTACCTGTATAAAAGACACCTGTCCACAGAAGCAATCAATCAATCAGATTCCAAACTCTCCACCATGGCCAAGACCAAAGAGCTCTCCAAGGATGTCAGGGACAAGATTGTAGATCAACACAAGGCTGGAATGGGCTACAAGACCATTGCCAAGCAGCTTGGTGAGAAGGTGACAACAGTTGGTGCGATTATTCGCAAATGGAAGAAACACAAAAGAACTGTCAAACTCCCTTGGCCTAGGGCTCCATGCAAGATCTCACCTCGTGGAGTTGCAATGATCATGAGAATGGTGAGGAATCAGCCCAGAACTACACAGGAGGATCTTGTCAATGATCTCAAGGCAGCTGGGACCATAGTCACCAAGAAAACAATTGGTAACACACTACGCCGTGAAGGACTGAAATCCTGCAGCGCCCGCAAGGTCCCCCTGCTCAAGAAAGCACATATACATGCCCGTCTGAAGTTTGCCGATGAACATCTGAATGATTCAGAGGACAACTGGGTGAACATGTTGTGGTCAGATGAGACCAAAATGGAGTTCTTTGGCATCAACTCAACTTGCCGTGTTTGGAGGAGGAGGAATGCTGCCTATGACCCCAAGAAACCATCCCCACCGTCAAACATGGCGGTGGAAACATTATGCTTTGGGGGTGTTTTTCTGCTAAGGGGACAGGACAACTTCACCGCATCAAAGGGACGATGGACGGGGCCATGTACCGTCAAATCTTGGGTGAAAACCTCCTTCCCTCAGCCAGGGTATTGAAAATGGGTCATGGATGGGTATTCCAGCATGACAATGACCCAAAACACACGGCCAAGGCAACAAAGGAGTGGCTCAAGAAAAAGCACATTAAGGTCCTGGAGTGGCCTAGCCAGTCTCCAGACCTTAATCCCATAGAAAATCTGTGGAGGGAGCTGAAGGTTCGAGTTGCCAAACGTCAGTCTCGAAACCTTAATGACTTGAAGAAGATCTGCAAAGAGGAGTGGGACAAAATCTCTCCTGAGATGTGTGCAAACCTGGTGGCCAACTACAAGAAACATCTGACCTCTGTGATTGCCAACAAGGGTTTTGCCACCAAGTACTAAGTCATGTTTTGCAGAGGGGTCAAATACTTATTTCCCTCATTAAAATGCAAATAAATTTATAAAATTTTTGACATGCGTTTTTCTGGATGTTTTTGTTGATATTCTGTCTCTCACTGTTCAAATAAACCTACCATTAAAATTACAGACTGATAATTTCTTTGTCAGTGGGCAAACGTACAAAATCAGCAGGGGATCAAATACTTTTTTCCCTCACTGTACATTTCAAGCTTCTGCCTCTTATCCTAGGAAACTCTTATCCACCTTCTCCTCCCTCTGTCTGCACCACGTACTCTCACTACTGGTGTCTCCCAGTGCTCAGTTCTAGGTCCTCTCCTCTTCTCTCTATACACCAAGTCACTCGGCTCCGTCATATCCTCACATGGTCTCTCCTATCATTGCTATGCGGATGACACTCAACTACTTTTCTCCTTCCCCCCTTCTGACACCCAGGTGGCGACACATATCTCTGAGTGCATGGCAGGCATCTCAACTTGGATGTCGGCCCACCACCCGAAGCTCAACCTCAACAAAACAGAACTGCTCTTCCTCCCGGGGAAGGCTTGCTCGCTCAAAGACCTCTCCATCACGGTTGACAACTCCACATTGTTGCCCTCCCAGAGTGCAAAGAACGTTGGCGTGAACCTGGACAACACTCTGTCATTCTCTGCAAACATCAAAGCAGTGACTCGCTCCTGCAGGTTCATGCTCTACAACATCTGTAGAGTAAGACCCTACCTCACACAGGAAGCTGTGCAGGTCCTAATCCAGGCACTTGTCCTCTCCCACCTGGACTACTGCAACTCGCTGTTGGCTGGGCTCCCCGCTTCTGGAACTTATCCAGAATGGTTTTCAACCTTACCAAGTTATTTCATGTCATCCCACTCCTCCGCACACTCCACAGGCTTCCAGTCAAAGCTTGCATCCACTACAAGACCCTGGTGCTTACCTAGTGAACAGCAAGAAGAACTGCCCTTTCCTACCTTCAGGCTATGCTCGAACCCTACACCCTAACCCAAGCACTCCATTCTGCAACCTCAGGTCTGTTGGCCCTCCCACCCTACGGGAGGGCAGCTTCCATTCAGCCCAGTCCAAGCTCTTCTTTGTCCTGGCACCCCAATGGTGGAACAAGCTTCCGCCTGAAGCTAGAACAGCAGAGTCCCTGCCCATCTTCCGAAAACATCTGAAACCCTACCTTCAAACAGTATCTTAATTAATCCTCCTCCTCACCTCGAAAATGTACTTTCTATGCATGTGATATGGCAATGTCCCACCTATCTATCTTAAGATAAATGCACTAACTGTAGTTGCTCTGGATAAGAGCAACTGCTAAATGACTAAAATGTAAATTGTATGTCAGAATACGCTGTTTGAGAGCTCTCAATAGACCAGCGAAGGTCATTCTAACATGATATGACTGTGTTCCAGGCCTATTTGTGAATACTAACTGTGTTTAGCATGAGCTAATGCAGCTGTATGACTCTTTTTCATATGACGCACCGCTAGGTACAAGGCAAGATGAGCGGTCATCTTGGTAAACAGGAAATATAATACCTATCTAACTAGGCATCCATCCGTAAGTCCACCTGCCATATTGATGTCCTGCCGGGTACCCTCGTTGAGGCAAGATGAGCTGTCACCTTGGTTCATGAGGAAATTCACCCTAGGAACAGCCTAGAAATTACTGCAGGAACTCATGTAGACTCCAGAATTCCAACTGG
Source organism: Salvelinus alpinus (assembly GCF_045679555.1). Lineage (NCBI taxonomy): Eukaryota > Metazoa > Chordata > Actinopteri > Salmoniformes > Salmonidae > Salvelinus > Salvelinus alpinus. Next base: position 79,283,105 of record NC_092093.1, read on the forward strand.
GTGTAACATTGTAGCATCAGAGGATTATGGGCCCATAATATTGAGGGTGAAGACGTGACCAATTGAGAAGCAGTCGCAGCGCCGATGAAGGAGTGGGCGGCCCATAGCTCAGAGCTATCCTGCAGCGCTGACGAAGGAACCAGTGCCGTGAGGAGTTCCTATATCTCTCTTGGTTGCCAGCTGAGTGTATAAGTGTATAAGGAAAAATGTTAGGGTTAAAGTTATGGTTAGCAGTAAAATTAGGCTGTACTCCTGTGAATATATGCTAATGATGGAAATACCTGGTAATGTTTAGCCAGACTACGGTTTGCAACTGCACATGGGCAATTTAAGCCAGTATACTTGGGGTCATTGTCCATTTGGAAGACCCACTTGCGACCAAGCTTTAACTTCCTGACTGATGTCTTGAGATGTTGCTTCAATATATCCACATAATTTTCCTCCCTCGTCATGCCATCTATTTTGTGAAGTGCACCAGTCCCTCCTGCAGCAAAGCAACCCCACAACATGATGCTGCCACCCCTGTGCTTCATGGTTGGGATGGTGTTCTTCGGCTGGCAAACCTCCCCCTTTTTCCTCCAAACATAATGATGGTCATTATGGCCAAACAGTTCTACTTTTGTTTCATCAGACCAGAGGACATTTCTCCAAAAAGTACGATCTTTGTCGCCATGTGTAGTTGCAAACTGTAGTCTGGCTTTTTTATGGCGGTTTTGGAGCAGTGGCTTCTTCCTTGCTGAGCAGCCTTTCAGGTTATGTCGATATAGGACTCGTTTGACTGTGGATATAGATACTTTTGTACCTGTTTCCTCCAGCATCTTCACAAGGTCCTTTGTTGTTGTTCTGGGATTGATTTGCACTTTTTGCACCAATGTATGTTCGTCTCTAAGGGAGAGAGAACGTGTCTCCTTCCTGAGCGGTATGACGGCTGCGTGGTCCCATGGTGTTTATACTTGCGTACTGTTGTTTGTACAGATGAACGTGTACAACGTTCATCTGTACAAACAACAGTACGCAAGTATAAACACATGGCATCATTTGAGTCAATTGGAGGTGTACCTGTGGATGTATTTTAAGGCCTACCTTAAAACTCAGTGCCTCTTTGCTTGACATCATGGGAAAATCAAAAGAAATCTGCCAAGACCTCAGAAAAAAGTGTAGACCTACACAAGTCTGGTTCATCCGTGGGAGCAATTTCCAAACGCCTGAAGGTGCACTTCCAGAGAAAATTCCAGAGAATTATGTCATGGCTTTAGCATCTTCTGATAGGCTACATGACATAATTCTCTGGAATTTTCCAAGCTGTTTAAAGGCACAGTCAACTTAGTGTATGTAAACTTCTGACCCACTGGAATTGTGATGCAGTGAAGTAAGTAAAATAATCTTTCGAAAACAATTGTTGGAAAAATTACTTGTGTCATGCACAAAGTAGATGTCCTAACTGACTTGCCAAAACTATTGTTTGTTAACAAGAAATTTGTGGAGTGGTTGAAAAATGAGTTTAATGGCTCCAACCTAAGTGTATGTAAACTTCTGACTTCAACTGAAGTGCACTACTTTTGACCAGGGCCCTATGGGTAGGGTAGGATGCCAATTGAGATGCAGCTTGAGGCATACAGCGCCTTGCAAAAGTATTCACCCCCTTGGCGTTTTTCCTATTTTGTTTCATTACAACCTGTAATTTAAATAGATTTTTAATTTGATTTCATGTAATGTACATTCACAAAATAGTCCAAATTGGTGAAGTGAAAAAAGAAGAAAACTTGTATGTTTTTATTTTTTATATATTAAAATGGAAAAGTTGTTCATGCATATGTATTCACCCATTTGCTATGAAGCCCCTAATTAAGATCTGGTGCAAACAAATACCTTCAGAAGTCACATAATTAGTTAATTAAAGTCCACCTGTGTCACATGGTCTTTCACATGGTCTCAGTATATATACACCTGTTCTGAAAGGCCCCAGAGTCTGCAACACCACTAAGCAAGGGGCGAATACATATATCTAGCCGTATAGTCCTAAATAGTTCAGATTGAAGCTACTGTAGTGTTTGGAAGACCTATAGAACCGCACAGTTCAGATTGAAGACACATACTGTTGTGTATTGCAAGTGTATAGGCTCACACAGTTTGGCAGACGTATAGAGAGGCCCTACAGTTCAGATTGAAGATATTGTAGTGTATGGCAGGGCTGTCATGTTCATGTTCTAGCTGTTACCCGTAGAGCCGCTATGCTTTGTTAAAGAAATTAAATGCTGCCAGACCTGCTTTTACGCTCTCTACCTTCATCCATCTTTCTCTACCTCCCTCCCTACATCTCTCCACCTCCCTCCACCTATCCTCTCTAGGACAGAGGAGAGGCACAAGCACACAGTCTCTCTGTTATGATATGTTCTGCACTGGGCTGAGCTACACTGAGTCTTTGGTTTGCATCCCAAATGGCACCCTATTACTTATGTGCCCTGGTCAAAGAGAGTGCCCTATACAGGGAATAGGGTGCCATTTGAGACACATCCTTTGTCAGTAGAACTCCTTCGTACCGTCACTCTTCTCATGTATTGAAAGTCTGACTGAATAACTCCCAGACTTATTGATGAATTATTTATCCTTTGATGTATATTTTGACCCCCTCCAGTGGAATCAAAAGAGAGGAGGCAATTGATAATGTAGAGCAGTGTTTTGCAACTCCGGTCTTCGAGTACCCCCAACAGTAGATCTTTTTGTTGCCCCGGGCAAGCACACCTGATTCTGCTTGTCAACTAATCATCAAGTCCTTGACAAGTTGAATCAGGGGCCTGTTGCACAAAACTAGGATAAGGGATTAAGCCAGGATATCTTGGTGATCCTGGCTCAATTGATCCGTAATCCGGTTGCACTAAAGATGGATAGGGGGCAGGAGGATATGTTATGGTATAAATTACCATGGAGATTTATTCTGTGGAGCTAGCCTGCTCCAGACCAGGCTAAATTCCAGGATCTATTTAATCTCATCCCTAATGTCAGTCAGCAGTCACCACAAATGGAAACCAATAGTTATTTCACTGCTCACTATACATTGTTATCACATATAACTAGACCCACTGTTATTATTTAAACGTTTGTGATCATTAATTTCAATGATTTTGGATAAAAAATGATTTTTAGATGATGTTGCTATCATTAGATAATTTACAGTTTCCCATAGACTATAAGGCTATATATAAAATGATAGAATATTAGGGCCACAGAGGGGAAAAAAACACAAGTCATAATATTGTAACCAGTTGTTTTAAAGGAGGACAGTTGTTAAAATGACAGATGTGGGGCATTTCGTGAAATTGTACTTCAGTATGGTTTCATAAACAAAGACATGCTGATGTGCCAGAATATTAAGTATCACATTGTCATAAGTATCAAAACTGTAAAAACAATATGTAGCTTTTCTGCAGAAAGAACCAGCCTCATAAATGTATGACTTTATCCTTTTTCTTCAGTGTGGCCCTAGTACTCTGTCATATAAACAAATACACATTCCATATGAATATAAAAACACAATGTGTAACATTATGTTCCTTTATTGAATAAGGACAAAACAAAGCAGGTAAACCATCAGCTCCTTTCGAAACTGAAGTCACAGTGACTCTACAAGATGGAAAGCACAGAATCCAAGCATATTATACAAAATGATACATACACATTCAAAGGTCTGTATATAACACACCCTGCATGTCTGCACACTAAAATAAATGCAGGACAAATCCATACACATCAACTGAACAGACAAATGAATGGATGCAGTAGCCTCCCTGCAGCCTTGTATTACACACAGTATACCGCACAAACATCATAAGAGGCCAAATTCGTCAAAAAACGAACCCAAAAAAACCCAAATTCCTCTGCCACCGCAGGACATATTTAACCAAAATTGAAAGCACACATACTAACTAAAATAATTCAACACATATTGGTCCCTCAGCAGCCGACCACTGTCGTCATCAGGGAAGATTGCCGGATTGTCCCAGTCCATGGCTGGTGGCACTCTGGGGGCCCTCTCCTTCCTCAGGCAGGCCACATTGTGGAGGACAGCACAAGCCACAGTAATATCACATGCCCTAACAGGGCTGACCCTTAATTTGTGAAGGCAGTGAAAGCGTGCCTTCAGGAGGCCAAAGGTCATTTCAACTCTGGCCCTGGTCCTGGCATGGGCATGGTTGTAGGCCTGCTGTGCTTCCTGGGGGTCTGTGAAAGGTGTCAGGAGAAAAGGCTGGCAGCCATACCCCCTGTCTCCCAGCAACACACCAGAGAATTCACCTGTCAACACAAAATCTCATCATTACTACCTCATAAACACAGTGATATTCTTGACACAGCCATGATGGTTATAAATAGGGGTTGTGTGGCTTACCTTGTGATAGGCACTGATAGATTTCAGAGGCCCGAAAGATTCTGGAGTCATGGACTGAGCCAGGCCATTTTGCCACAACATTGCTGATCACACAGTCAGCATTGCAGACCATCTGAAATCATAAGATGAGGAATATTACACCAATCAATGCACATCACTGGCAATGCAGAGTGTTCGTCAATGGACAATATCAAAAAGTTATGTTCACCTGAACATTAATGCTGTGAAAGGATTTCCTATTCACAAAATCAGCCTCATGGGCACCTGAGGGGGCTTTTATCCTTATGTGTGTGCAGTCCACTGCACCAATGACATTTGGGAAACCTGTCACACAAAGTAATGAGTATCCTACTATGTGTTAACAGTTGTCCTGTAATTTGTAGATCCTCTTACCTGCAATCCTATAGAACTCCTCTTTGATGTCACAGAGTCTTCTGTGGCCAGGGAAGGAGATGAAGACATCTGCTAATGCTTTGATAGCCAGACACACACTCCTTATTGTGCGGCAAATTGTGGCCTTGTTCAGCTGTTCTGCATCCCCCACTGAGTACAGGAAGGCTCCACTAGCAAAAAAGCGCAAGGCCACACAAACCATTTGCTCCACACTCAGTGCATGGCTCCGTGCAGTGCGGTGCTTAATCCTGGGACCCAGTAGTCTGCATAGATACCTGATGCCATCTGCAGAAAACCTGTATCTTTCATATAGATGGTCATCAGGGAAGGCCAGTGGGTCCAACCGGTCCCTGAAGACCCTTTCTCGCCTGAAGGCTCTCCTCAGCACAAGTGCTTCTTCATCCACCACATCTCGCACGAATGGGCATGCCATTGTCAGAGCAGAAAGGAACACACAATTTTGGGCCTTCATATAGGCTAGTGGCCACACCTGGTGCTGGGGGGGTGGGCAAAAGAGGGCGATGCCTTATAACGATGACTTGGTTGTACTGATTGCTGGGAAAATAAAAAAAACCTTAGAAAGATGCCACCGTCCTGTGTGCTCACAATAAGAGCTCATATGTCATGGCTCACTTGACTTTACGAGAATATACCTAATTTTTATTTTGAGCTGTGTCATCTTCTTGGAGCTGGGGGAGGAAAGAAAAATAATGATTAATACATTTGTGTTACAGTTAGCATACAGTGTACATTGAAGGCATATCTCACCTCCCTCTCAAGTTTTTTTATTTCAAGGTCCAGTTTCCTAATTGTCCTCTTTTTTATTTCGGACTCCAGTGCAAGATTTTCCATCTTTTTCTTCTTGTACTGAATGTCTATGTCTGCCAGTTCTATTTGGCGCCGGAGGTGGTTGCCATACAACTTTCTGATAGCTTGTGAGCTCTGTGAACACAATACAATTAGCGCAGCTGGAATTTGGCAGGATGTGGTGTCCTTTTATTAATACGCACTATGTTGCCAGGCTGGTTTTCCCACTGTATAGCATCTGGGTCCTGTAAAAGAAATTAGATTTTTTGATTTTGATGAGGACTCCTCACCATTGTAGAGTAAATAGTACTTTCACAGTCTTAACATGATACCTCATGCCTTCTGGAATCCAGAGAGATGGTCTCCTCCTCATCATCGTCTCCATCATGTGCTGTTGCTGCTGCACTGGGGCCTTCACCCTATCACATTTAATCGGATTCATATTGAAGCTAGTAGACAAGACATGCCAGGCCTACAGTATGCCTTTGATGGAGTACTCACTGGATCAGCATCGTCTGGTGCTTGTGCTGGTGGCTCTTACAGGAACACAGTGCTGCCAGACACTGCAAGGCAATAGGTAAACCAAAGTCAGACAGTCCAAATTGATTCAATATGAATGTGGTTGTATCCCATGTAGAGATGGAAGGACATACCTTGAATGAAGCGGGTGGCATCTTGGGAGGAACCTATGCTCGTCTCTTTCCCCCCAGGGATCCCCTCTAAGACGGGCCTGCCTTTATTTAGCTCCAAGGCCATGTCCTCTGCTGGGGTAAGGTCAGCCTTTGGTGACCCACCACCCGTGCCTTGTCTGTGGGTATTCTTTTTCACTGCTAAAACAGTACAGACAATGTGTGAGCAGGCACCTTCTGGGTACAATATATGCTTGTGCTTTGTTAAATATTAGTCAGGGACCATACCATTCTGCAGAATGTTCTTGTATTTGATTTTGACCTGCTGCCATGTCCGTTTTGGCCCGTTCATGTTTAATCTACACACACACACACACACACACACACACACACACACACACACATTTAATGGAGTCACACTGCAAAAAATTACTTGGTATTTTTGTCTTGTTTTCAGTAAAAATATCAAAAAATTTATCATGGCTTTATACAGTGTGATGGAGTTACTTTACACAATTTCACTCATATCTGCAGTGCATTTCAATTAAAAATTTAACCGTTTCATAATTACAGTACAACTGCATTTTTGGAGATGTGAATTAAATATTTGAATTGTAATTGTGATGTTTCAGCGGAGCGGTGAGTGTGTAATTGTGCACTACTTACGCATTCAGGCGGTCTGCAATACTTTGCCACGCTTTTTCTCTTTGCTTTATCACTGTGGCGGTGTTGCCTTTCTTCTTAATTATATCTTTTACCTCCTCGTATGCCTCCATGAGGATTTGTGCTTCCGACGGGGAAAAGTACGCGGCTCTAGTTGCCATGGTAAATCAGTTAATCTGTGATCTGTGGCGGGGTCTATTTGAGTGAGCCGTGAGCGCGCACCTATCCAGGATTGGTTTCACCTGGCTTAATGAATCCGTGTCTGCTCATCCTGGCTTGGTCTTTGTGCAACCAATTAAGCCTGGACGCACATGTTTTGGCTTCATTGAGCTCAGCTGAGTCATTTATCCCGGATGTCTTAATTCTACTTTTGTGCAACAGGCCCCAGGTGTTTTTGTCCAGGGCTGCAAGAAAAATGTGTGCTGTTGGGGGAACTAGAAGACTGAAGTTGGTAAACATTGCTCTAGAGGTTCTATCCTGTTTTAGTAAGCTAGGAGGTGTGTGTAGGTGTCTCTGTCTGTGTGTTTTTGTGTGTGTCTTAGTCACTTATTTAACACATCTATTTCCTGCCTGATACTCATGGGCTAATTTGAGCTAACCTGCTGACTGTAAGCACTTTAAAGGCCAAAGGAAATTACTCCTTTTTCTGTTGATAGTTATGTTATCACACCCCTAACCTAAACAGATGCACATCCGATATGTCATTACAACACCTTTGACACCATCTTGTAGTAATTAGTCATTCAAAAAGCACACCAGGACAGCACCACTGCAGCCATTTTTTTAAAAATTTATTTTATTTATTTATCCGTTATTTTACCAGGTAAGTTGACTGAGAACACGTTCTCATTTGCAGCAACGACCTGGGGAATAGTTACAGGGGAGAGGAGGGGGATGAATGAGCCAATTGTAAACTGGGGATTATTAGGTGACCGTGATGGTTGAGGGCCAGATTGGGAATTTAGCCAGGACACCGGGGTTAACACCCCTACTCTTACAATCAGTACAATCAGTCCATCAGTACAACCACCTGTAAATGGCAAGTAAGAAACCACTCACTCAGATAATCATTGGCTGCATCTGAAATGACACCCTATTCACTATATAGTGCCCATATGGCTTTGGTAAACAATAATGCACTATATAGGCAAGAGGGTTCCATTTCAGAAGCAGCCATTGTGTTAAGGGCATTTCCATCTAAAAGAACCCATGAGCACCAACATGTAAAGATCATAGGAGCATGCCAAATTAGGTGTCAAATTAAAGAGTCTATATTTTTTTGAAATTAAGTCATATCTACATTTTCCATTTAAAAAAAATCAGGAATAAGCAAAGGCGTTGATTTCTGGGCAAACAGATGGAAAGGAGTCTTAGGCAACATTGGGAGAAAAAAAAACTGTCAATTAATATCAACACTAGTTTTGGATAAATTATTTTCCTTCTGTAGGTTTAAGAAACATTGCCTTGTAATTCCTTTACCAAATACCCACATGCTGTATCTTTAACCTCCCTGGTACAAGTGGGATGCTAGCGTCAGAAATAGCATTGAAATTAATCACTTACCTTTGATGATCTTTATCTGGTGGCACTCCCAGGTATGTTAGACAATAAATGTTTGTTTTGTTTGATAATGTCCCTCTTTATGACCAAAAACCTCCTTTTTGTTTGCGTGTTTTGTCCAGTAATCCGAATGCTTAAGGCAAGTGCACTAAGTCCAGACGAAAAGTTTTTAAAAAGTACAATAAAAGTTAGTAGAAACATGCCAAACGATGTTTAAAATCAATCCTCCGGTTGCTTTTGTCATAAATAATCAATATTTCAACCGGACAAAAGCTTCGTCAATAGGAAAGGAGAAACAAGAAAGGCGTGTTCCCGATCAGGCGCATGGCTGATGAATGGAAATTTCCACTGGCCACTGATTGAAAGTGCTGTATCTCCCTCATTTTTCAGAGTAAAAGCCTGAAACAATGCCTAAAGACTGGCCACATGTAGAAGAAGCCATAGAGCTAGTGAACTGGGTCCTAAGTCTTTGTATGGTGGATAGGCTTTCAATGGATAAACAGCCTTTCAAAATAATAGTACTTCCTGGTTGGATTGTCCTCGGGTTTTCGCCTGCCATATCAGTTATGTTATACTCACAGACATTATTTTAACAGTTTTGGAAACTTTAGAGTGTTTTCTATCCAAATCTACTAATTATGTGCATATCCTATCTTCTGGGCCTGAGTAGCAGGCCGTTTAATTTGGTCACGCTTTTCATCCATAATTCCGAATGCTGCCCCCTACCCTAGTGAAGTTTAAGATGTTTTCAAATTTCTCTCGCTCAAGAAAAGGGAGGATAATAAATGTTCACTGAAGTAACAAGTAAAGGTAGACCTACCAATTAGTTATAGTGCTTTTACTGATATCAAGTTACGAATTATTAAGTCATTAAAACTCAAAATTCTGTTACCAAATTGGTAACGGAATTACTGTAATTGAATTGGCTACAAATGGAAATCATAGTAGTCACAAACAGCATTTGGGTAATCTGCTACTTTCCTCCCTTCCACTAACATACTGTTATGTTCAGCTCAGTTTTTAAAATTCTGTCATCTGGTGGTCAAGGCAAGAGTGTAAGATCAATGGACAACCCCTAACTCTCTCTCTCACTCTCTCTGCCTCTCTCAATTCATTTCAATTCAAGGCACTTTATCGGAATGGGAAACATATGTTTACATTGCCCAAGCAAGTGAAATGGATAAACAAAAGTGAAATAAACAATAAAAAGTGAACAGTAAGCATTACACACAAGTTCCAAAATAATAAAGACATTTGAAATGTGATATTATGTCTTTATACAGTGTTGTAACAATGTGCAAATAGTTAAAGTAAAAAAAAGAAAATTAATAAACATAAATATGGGTTGTATTTACAATGGTGTTGGTTCATCACTGATTGCCCTTTTCTTGTGGCAACAGGTCACAAATATTGCTGCTGTGATTGCACACTGTGGTATTTCACCCAATAGATGTGGCAGTTTATCGAAATTGGATTTGTTTTCTAATGCTTTGTGGGTCTGTGTAATCTGAGAGCCAGGTCTGCCTATGGCGACTTTTCTCAATAGCAATGCTATGATCACTGAGTCTGTACACAGTCAAAGCGTTCCTTCATTTTGGTTCAGTCACAGTGGTCAGGTATTCTGCCACTGTGTACTCTCTTTAGGGCCAAATAGCATTCTAGTTTACTCTTTTTTTTGTTAATTATTTCCAATGTGTCAAGTTATTATATTTTAGTTTTCTCATGATTTCATTGGGTCTGATTGTGCTGCTGTCCTGTGTCTGTGGGGTCTGTTTGTGTTTGTGAAGCACCAGGACCAGCTTGCTTAGGGGACTCTTCTCCAGGTTAATCTCTGTAGGTGATGGCTTTGTTATGGAAGGTTTGGGAATCGCTTCCTTTTAGGTGGTTGTAGAATTTAACAGCTATTTTCTGGATTTTGATAATAAGCGGGTAAAGGACTAATTCTGCATGCATTATTTGGTATTTTACATTGCACAAGGAGGATATTTTTGCAGAATTCTGCATGCAGTCTCAATTTGCTGTTGGTCCCATTTTGTGAATTCTTGGTTGGTGAGCGGACCACTGACCTCACCACCAGAAAGGGCAATGGGTTCTATAACTGATTCAAGTGTTTTAGCCAGATCCTACATTTTATGTTCCTTTTGATGGCATAGAAGGCCCTTCTTGCCTTGTGTCTCAGATCGTTCAAAGCTTTGTGGAAGTTACCAGTGGCGCTGATGTTTAGGATGAGGTATGTATAGTTTTCTGTGTGCTCTAGGGCAACAGCGTCTAGATGGAATTTGTATTTGTGGTCCAGGCAACTGGACCTTTTTTGGAACACCATTATTTTTGTCTTACTGAGATTTACTGTCAGGGCCCTGGTCTGACAGAATCTGTGCAGAAGATCTAGGTGCTGCTGTAGGCCCTCCTTGGTTAGGGACAGAAGCACCAGATCATCAGCAAACAGTAGACATGTGACTTCAGATTCTAGTAGGGTAAGGCCGGGTGCTGCCGACTGTTCTAATGCCCTCGCCAATTTGATGATAGATTCAGTACCAGTTAAAGTTTGGACACAACTACTGATTCAAGGGTTTTTCTTTATTTTTCCTATAATAGAATAGTAGTGAAGATGTCAAAACTATGAAATAACACATATTGAATCATCTAGTAACCAAAAAAGTGTTAAATCAAAATATATTTTGATTGACTGATTGACATTCCAGATTGACTGACTTTTCAAAGTAGCCATCCTTTGCCTTGATGACAGCTTTGCACACTCTTGGCATTCGCTCAACCAGCTTCATGAGGTAGTCACCTGGAATGCATTTCAATTAACAGGTGTGCGTTGTTCAAAGTTCATTTCCGGAATTTCATTCTTTCTTTATGCGATTGAGCCAATCAGTTGTGTTGTGACAAGGTAGGGGTGGTAAACAGAAGATATCTCTATTAGGTAAAAGACCAAGTCCATATTATGGCAAGAACAGCTCAAATAAGCAAAGAGAAATGACAGTCCAGCATTACTTTAAGACATGCAGGTCAGTCAATGCGGAACATTTCAAGAACGTTTCTTGAAGTCCAGTCGCAAAAGTCATCTAGCGCTATGATGAAACTGGTTCTCATGAGGACCGCCACAGGAAAGGAAGACCCAGAGTTACCTCTGCTGCAGAGGATACATTTATTATAATTGCCAGCCTCAGATTGCAGCCCAAATATATGGTTGACAGAGTTCAAGTAATAGACACATCTCAACATCAACTCTTCAGAGGAGACTGTGTGAATCAGGCCTTCGGATTGCGGCAAAGACACCACTAATAAACGACACCAATAAGAAGAAGATACTTGCTTGGGCCAAGAAACATGAGCAATGGACATTAGACCAGTGGAAATCGGTCCTTTGGTCTGATGAGTCCTAATTTGAGATTTTTTGTTCCAACCGCTGTTTCTTTGTGAGACGTAGAGTAGGTGAACAGATGATCGCCGCATGTGTGGTTCCCACCGTGAAGCATGGAGGAGGAGGTGTGATGGTGTGGGGGTGCTTTAGATGTGACGGTGTGGGGGTGCTTTTTTCTCCACTTCCTGTCTGAATGACTTGCCCAAAGGAAACTGCTTTTAGCTCAGGCCCTGAAGCCAGGATATGCATATAATTGATACCATTGGAAAGAAAACACTTTGAAGTTTGTAGAAATGTTAAAATAATGTACGAAAATATAACAAAATAGATATGGTAGGAGAAAATCCAAAGAAAAACCAACCAGAATGTTTTGGGGGGAGAGACCATCCTCTTAGAAATTCAAGAGAAAGGTCATATTGAAAATTAGCTCAGGCTTCTAACTTCAAAAACGAATGAGAAATATCCGTTTTTGCAGAAGGACACAGTCTTGGAAACTTGTGTTTGCGTCCGCTATGAAGACATTACGCATCTGCTAAAATCGGTTTCCTATTGAACATACTACTTTCCGTAAGAAATATTATAGTTTGATTACATTTTAGGGTATCTGAGGAGTAAATAGAAACCTATTTTGACTTGTTGAAAGAAAGTTTAGGGGTAGATTTTCAAATTCCATTCTCTGCCTAAACAGACTTTTTGGGACATAAAGAAGGATTTTATCTAACAAAACGACACTACATGTTATAGCTTGGACCCTTTGGATGACAAATCAGAGGAAAATTTTCAAACAGTAAGTTAATATTTAATTGTTATTTGTGAATGTATGAAACCTGTGCTAGTGGAAAAATATTTTGATGTGGGGCGCCGTCTTCAAACAATCGCATGGCATGTTTTCACTGTATTAGCTACTGTAAATCGGACAGTGCAGTTAGATGAACAAGAAATTAAACTTTCAGCCATTTTAAGACACTTATATGTACATAAATGTTTAATCCATATTATTTATGATTATTTATTTGAATTGGTTGCCCTCCAGTTTCACTGGAAGTTGTTCCACTAGCGGTCCCCCTATCCCTAATTAAGCAGCATGGCTACCACAGCATTCTGCAGCGATACGCCATCCCATCTGGTTTGCACTTATTGGGACTATCATTTGTTTTTCAACAAGACAACGACCCAACACACCTCCAGGCTGTGTAATGGCTATTTGACCAAGAAGGAGAGTGATAGAGTGCTGCATCAGATGACCTGGTCTCCACAATCACCTGCACTCAACCCAATTGAGATGGTTTGGAATGAGTTGGACCACCAAGTGAAGGAAAAGCAGCCAACAAGTGCTTAGCATATGTGGGAACTCCGTCAAGACCGTTGGAAAAGCATTCCTCATGAAGCTGGTTGAGAGAATGCCAAGAATGTGCAAAGCTGTCATCAAGGCAAACTGTAGCTACTTTAAAGAGTATCACATATATTTTGATTTGTTTAACACTTTCTTAGTTACTACAAGATTCCATATGTGTTATTTCAATGTTTTGATGTCTTCACACTATTATTCTACAATGTAGAAAACCCTTGAATGACCTTTTCTACAAGGTAGAAACCTTTGACTGGTAGCGTACCTCTCAGGTCGCAGGATGGGGCTTGGGAGGGTGCATTAGTGGGGGGTGGGCCTCTTGCTCTGCTCACGGCCTGGTTATATGTGCGGCTGTCATGTTGAGGTCCTTGCTGCAGGGGCAGGGGGCATGGGGGGGCCAGAAGGGGCATAGGTCTGATCTGGGGGGGGCCTATATAGGGTGTGGCCAGGGTTTGTTTGGGGTGGTCTCAGCTGGTTGGGGTGTGGCTGGTGAAGCTGTGATCTGGGTGTAGTTCCTCTTGGCGTGGGTTCTCTCGGTGCAGGTCCTTCCGGGGGGGGGGGGGGGGGGTCTTGCAGGTCTGGGAGGGTCTCTCTCTGGTCTAGGGGGGTTGTCCGTTCATCTGTTGCTCCAAAAATTGGATTACTGCCTTGTAGGGGTGGACCTGGTCGTAAAGGCTCTTCAAGTCCAGGGTGGAGTGGTGGGACAGGTAGACAGTTGGTTTTGAGGCACAGTCCCGGGTAATGCTTGCGTTCACCCGCTGTAAGGTGGCAAGGTGAATGTCTTTTCGTGGTAGGAGGGTGGAGATAACCACTTGGGGAAAGTGGAAGAAGCTTTTTCAAACCCTCCCTTAAGTGCTCTGGCCACCCTTTCCTGCTGGGCCCTCTGGTTGTTTGTGCCCGTGTGAATTATAATGTGGCTGGGGGATCCTAGTCTGTCCTCTGACAACAGCTCCAGGGCATGCCTAGTGTTTGGGTACCAGAGTTTAGCCACTGTGTTTAGGAAAAAGGTTTTTCTCTTGAATGTATTTGCCATTTGTGTCAATGAGCAGCACATTTTCTGGATTTTGTGCGCCCCCAGTGGATGTGTGGGGGTTGTCAGGAGGGCTATCTGGGAAGCTTACAGGGGGACAGTTATGAGGGGTAGGGTCTGTTGGGTTGGGTTGGTGGGTCCTATGTTGTCTGTCCCATTATGGTGTTGAGATTGTGGTCCGGGTCTGATGTGGGCTGTTCTGCTGGCTTCTCTTGGGGAGTGTCCTGCTCTCTGTCACACCTCAGCTTTCTCACCTCTTACTTCAATGCTGTTAGCTGTGCCATGTGTTCCTCTCCCTCCTCCTTCAGTGCTATCATCTGTGCCATGTGTTCCTCTCTCTCCTGCCTGAGAGAGCTGGAGTGCAGCCAGCTCTCTCAGGCAGCCGTCCATCTCCACATTCAGCCCTCAATTTCTTGTTGGAGGGCGGGGTTGTTGTGCTGGTCAGTTTTGTGGGTCTGTTCTGTCTGGATTGTGTGGACTAGCTCTCTGAGCTCCACCATGTCTATCTCCAGCTCTGTGAATTTATCCCTCTCAATGATGGAGGAGCAGTGCAGTTGTGGGACCTGGGTGTGTTCAGTGCTGGGGGGGGGGCTGACTAGCCTCATCTGCAGGACAATTTGAAGAGGTGTGATCAGACTCACTCAGGATGGGGGAGTCATCACAGAGAGAGAGCTTTTCCTGCTGTGCTCTCTCTTTGATCCCATAAAAGTCCTGCTGGAACTGCTTTAGGATGCCCTGCACCATTTCTGTCCCAGACTTGTGCACATTCTCTCTCTCCATTTGTCACCTCTTCCGGACACCTACCATGACACCTATAACATACCCTTTTTCCATTTACTGTAACAAACATCCTCACCCACTGAGCACCGGCCGAGACCTGATGTCGTTGAAAAGTAGTTAAAATTTGGTCAGTAGGCCCTGGCCGGACCAAATCTGAACCAATCATAGACGTCTATGTTTCACAAGTGTGGACAGCACAGTGCAGTACAGTAGAGAACAGTAAAGTAGAGTTTAGTACAGTAGAGCACACTAGAGTAGAGTACAGTATAATGTACTGTATTGTACTCTTCTGTACTGAACATATCTACTTTAATGTACTCAACTGTATTCTACTATACTGTACAGAACTCTACTGTGCTGTACTGTGATGTCTAAGTTTCACAAGTTTAGACGTCTGTGATTGGTTCAGATTTGGTCTGGTCCTTACCAATCGAATATGGTCATGTTTGGGGGCGGAGCTCATTACAGCAATAGCCAGTGTGTTTAATAAAATCCAAATATACAAAATAAGGACATTGCATATTTCTACCTTTGTGTACCTATTCAGGATACATCACCATGATGAGAATGATATTCATATCCATAGATATGTTTCTATGTATACTATAGATCTGGAACCCATGATGTAATTCCGTTACCGGATGTAAATCCACTTCACCTACTATAGCTCAATAACCAAAATATACTTTTTAAAACTAAAGGTGTCCTGTCATATATTGTAACGGAAAACTGTAAATTCTATCCAAATGTGTGGTTTATCAACAGTAAACTACTCTGAAAGATTTGACTGCAACATACTGTAAATGATGGTGCATTGTCGGAAAATGTTAAGGGCGGGGAAATAATTGCTGTATTTCAAATGGTACTGTAATTCCACCCTACAGAATGGAGAGCCCAAAAATATTTTTACTACTAGTGGGTGCATGGTAGTGTTGTTTCTGGCTCATTAACATATTTTGAGGTGTGCATTTTAAAAGGCTTTATTTGTTGCACCCGTGAGTGAGAATGCTGTACCAATTTAACTCCTACTGTATGTTGGTATAGTGCCTAAACAATTTGCAGAGGAGACATATTAGACTAACAGCAAGTCTTAAACCTTAAATGGTTGAGCATTTTGCCATTTCCTTTTGGTCTGTTTACCAAGTAGTCATTGCCAGTTAGTGCAAGTTATATAAAACACCAAATATTCAGTAAAGGGGAATTTCACCCTGGCTCTGCCACGGCATATAGTCATTACTATATTAACAATATTTTGTTTTTATCATAAACATCACAATTATCCAAACCACAAGCTAGAACTTGCGCATTTGTCTAGGGGCATAGACTGAAGAGTGGGCTCTGCTTATGAATCTCTGTTCTCTGATACATTCCAATTCCTCTTGAAAGGCATCATGTTGCAGAGTGCAGATTATGATGGTCTTGGCTTGATCCAGATCTTCAGTTGAGCAAGGTTTGTTGCAAATGTGCCATCCTTTGCAGCTGCTGCCTTGAAGGAGTGAAAAATATGCACAAGCCTTGCTGTTGCATATGTCAGTGCTTGCCAGCTTGAGAACCTCTCAAAGCGCTTGGAGTCTAACTTGCTGCTGGAGACATTGGTGGCGTGACAAGCAATTTAGGGGCGGATCTCGTAATCAGATCTGGGGTCAACCAAGTCGAAAGGTGTATGAAGGGGTTCTGGCTCCACTGACCTGAACAAGAAATCTGTGCCTGTCAACCATGTGCTATGAGTCAAGCTGCCTGCTGGGACTGATCACGAGGCATGATCAGCAGGGTTCTGTTCAGTAGAGATGTGCTTCCACTGCTCTGGGCTGGTAGATCTGCTGATACATTGCTCCCTGTTATTTACATACACGTAAAATCATCTGGTGTTGTGAATGTGACCCAGGACCATATTTATAAAAAATTAACAACATTTACGTAAGTATTCAGACCCTTTGCTATGGGACTCGAAATTGAGCTCAGGTGCATCGTGTTTCCAATGACCATCCTTGAGAGGTTTCTACAACTTGATTGGAGTCCACCTGTGGTAAATTCAATTGATTGAACATGATTTGTAAAAGCACACCTCTGTCAATATAAGGTCCTACAGTTGACATTGCATGTCAGAGCAAAAACAAAGCCATGAAGTCAAAAGGAATTCTGTGTAGAGCTCCAATAGAGGATTGTGTCCAGGTACAGATCTGGGGAAGGGTACCAAAACCTTTCTGCAGCACTGAAGGTCCCCAAGAACACGGTGGCCTCCGTCATTCTTAAATGGAAGAAGTTCGGAACCACCAAGACTCTTTCTAGAGCTAGCTGCCCAGCCAAAATGAACAATCGAGGGAGAAGGGCCTTGGTCAGGGAGGTGATCAAGAACCCGACGGTCACTCTGACAGAGCTCCAGAGTTCCCCTGTGGATATGGGAGAACCTTCCAGACGGACAACCATCTCTGCAGCACGCCACTAATAAAGCCTTTATGCTAGAGTGGCCAGACAGAAGTCACTCCTCAGTAAAAGGCACATGACAGCCTCCTTGGAGTTTGCCAAAAGGAACCTTATGACTCTCAGACCATGAGAAACAAGATTCTCTGGTCTGATAAAACCAAGATTGAACTCTTTGGCCTGAATGCCAAGTGTCACATCTGGTGGAAACCTGGTACCATCCTTACAGTGAAGCATGGTGGTGGCAGCATCATGCTTTGGGCATGTTTTTCAGGTGCAGGAACTGAGAGACTAGTCAGGATCGAGGGAAAGATGAACGGAGCAATGTACAAAGAGATCCTTGATGAAAACCTGCTCCAGAGTGCTCAGGACCTCAGACTGGGGCGAAGTCTCACCTTCCAACAGGACAACAACCCTAAGAGCACAGCCAAGACAATTCAGGAGTGGCTTCGGGACAAGTCTTTGAATATCCTTGAGTGGCCCAGCCAGAGCCCGGACTTGAACTCAATCAAACATCTCTGGAGAGACCTGATCCAACCTGACAGAGCTTGAGAGGATCTGCAGGGAAGAATGTCAGAAACTCCCCCAAGCGTGTAGCGTCATACCCAAGACGACTCAAGGCTGTAATTACTGCCAACGGTGCTTCAACAAAGTACTGAGTAAAGGGTCTGAATACTTATGTAAATGTGATATTTGTGTTTTATTTTTAATAAATGTGCATTTTTTCTTCTTCTAAAAAACAGTTTTTGCTTTGTCATTATGGGGTATTGTGTGTAGATTGATGAGGTGCCACTGATTTCTTTCTAACCCGCGAGCAGGCTGTTGTTCATGTTGGGACCAGTAAGCAGGACATCATCCAGAAATACCCCATGGTGCTGGGCGCTGGAATCGAATACCACTCTAATTTGTCTGGGTTTTTGTGGCTGATACACCCCGAAGATCGGAAGATACCAGCACTCTTCTTCTGCTTGTAGGGGTAGAGCGATTTCAGCGTGCCCATTCTAAAAAGATTTGCGCATGAAGCGGTCCTTCGTCTCTGGACGTTTCTTTAATGTGGGCGTGAGTGAGGCGATTGCTGGCCTGTTGGGGAGGTGTTGCCGTGGGCTATGGAACGGGAGCAGAGCAACCCTGGCTGTTTGATGCTTCCTGATGGAAATGCTCCTCCATCGTCTTCAGGAAGGCGAGATACTCCATTGACGAAGCTGGTTTGTCATTATCCTTAGTGTAGCAGAAGACAGATTTGCCGCATCAGCTGGCGTACATCTCTGCTCCAGGGACACGGTGACGTAACCATTCTCTATAATGTTTGTCCTGAAGGTGTTAACTGGTGAATTGTTGTGTGCCCCTCTGAGACAAACACCTCCCACTATCACCCAGCAGAGGGCTAGGCACTGTGTGAAGGGAGCATGCAGGGGCCCAATGCCCTCCTCCAGCACCTTGTGCACCTGGATGATGTCTCTCCCTAGAAGTAGCAGGATCTCGGCCTGAGGTTTCGGAGGGGGTATCTTAGTGGCTAAAAACTTGAGGTCAAGGTGGTACCTTGTAACATCTGGTATAGAGATTTCTGCTCTATTGCCTGGCAGGTTGTTTCACCTGATGAGTGTGGGAAGAGGTATACAGGTATTTTCATCAGCTGATCCCACAATGAAGCCTTTTGCTCTCAGGCCTACAGTCTCCGAGATACCTGAGCATGTCTTTTATAGTTAAAAAAAAATATATATATATATTTTTAATTTTTAGGGTGTAGATCAGCTTTAATATGGCAGATAGATTGTACCTTCCATCAATGTAATTGTCTGCATCACTTCCAATCCCCCATATATTTTTTTGCAAATATATATACACATATACATACACTACCGTTCAAAAGTTTGGGTTCGCTTAGAAATGTCCTTGTTTTTTAAAGAAAAGCACATTTTTGGTCAATTAAAATAACATCAAATTGATCAAAAATACAGTGTAGACATTGTTAATGTTGTAAATGACTATTGTAGCTGGAAACAGCTGATTCTTAATGGTATTTCTACATAGGCGTACAGAGGCCCATTATCAGCTAACATCACTCCTGTGTTCCAATGGCACATTGTGTTAGCTAATCCAGGTTTATCATTTTAAAATGCTAGTTGATCATTAGAAAACCCTTTTGCAATTATGTTAGCACAGCTGAAAACTGTTGTCCTGATTTAAGAAGCAATAAAACTGGCCATCTTTAGACTAGAGTATCTGGAGCATCAGCATTTGTGGGTTCGATTACAGGCTCAAAATGGCCAGAAACAAAGAACTCGTCAGTCTATTCTTGTTCTGAGAAATGAAGGCTATTCCATGCCAGAAATTGCCAGGGAGGGACGGGGGCCAGAGCACGAAGCACACTTTCAGAGATTGGAAATGTGTCTGCTTGTGTATTTAGCAATGATACCATATTTATATTACAATAGGTGTACTGTAATATGAAATACAGAATTATTTTTGTTACCGAACTGCCTTTAAACTACTGTCAAATTCACAGTAACCCTTTTACATTTTAACTGACACCCCATTCTTTCTGCAGAAATCTTTGAATCTTAATTTGTGTTTGGAAAACGTGGTCACACAAAAAACTGGGACATTTTACTGTAAATCTGCTACCAAACTTTGCATGTTCACAGTTCTTCCAGTAAATTTATTTTTGTCAAATGTTGTGTAAATTGTTCAAAGGAGTCTTTGTGCATAGAGTTAGTTGTATGCTTTGTAAAACTTTGAAATAATTGTTTTTTTTGGCATACATTTGAAAGTGGAAAATCTGAGTTACCATGGAATTGCCCTTATTATGATTTACATTTTTCATGCTACCTCAACCGCCAACAGGGAAATGTGAGGAATATCTATATTTTTTAAAAAGATTAAAAGATAGGCCTACTGTATGCTGTGTGTTTTTGTATCAAGGGAGAAATGGATAGGATATTTATGGTGTTCCTTGACTCATGAATGTGGTAGGCCCCAGGCTGTGGATATGATATCTAAACATAGAATATATCCGTACCATAGGGTGTAGAAAGAAAACGTAGCCTCGTCTCCATTGGCAATTATTTCTAACTCTTTATTGTGCGATGTTAATCTCAAAGATGTGTGTTTGTCTACCATGTCCATCACCAACAATGCAATACTTTTACCCAGGTGGCACTATTCCATCAAAATAATGTTGTGGTTAACAAGCTAGTTGACCTTGCTTGCTTCAGTTCATTTTACCTGTTTACCCCCTCCTATCAGCTTGTCAAATCTGCGGAGGATGCAGCGATCACAGCGTCTCCACATTCAACCTATTTCAGTCAGACAGCCAGGCCCTCCTTTAAGGTCTCTAAAGGAGAGTCTGCATGCATACAGTGAAGTACATGGGCTGCATCCCAAATTGAACCCTATGTTCTATATAGTGCACTACCTTTGAACAGTTTGTATGACCAAAGTGAAGGGTACCATGGACAGCCGACAGTTCGCTTTCTCTGAAAATTGGCCGCAGATTAAATCCATTCACCACCACTTAGCCCTCCAGCACTTTGTAACCAGCAGCCCCAAAAGTAGTGCACTATATAGGGTGCCATTTGGGATGCAGCCCATGTTACTACAATAAAATACTCATACACGCTAATGAATGCAGAGGAATTAAGCAAAAGCTTAAGAAAATAGGCCTCATTAATTATTCATATACAACTTAATTGATTAATTATTATGGCAGACAATCTTAATCGGTTTTAATCACCCTCTGTGTGTGGGGCTGGTATGTACTGTAACAATGGTATTTAGTGAAGTAGCACGTATCTGTAATGCAATGGTTTTTGGCGGGGTTTCGTCTCTTGACTTTACATTTTTCAATAATTCTGGCACATATATTTCACTGCTCATTTAATGATTTATTTTCATAATTTTGTGTCCTGGGTACAAATCTTTTTTTTCTTTACAATAATGTAATTTTTCAAGTACTTGAGCCTGCTTTTCGGGATAGTCCCAAAAGTGCAAACCTTGCCCATGTGGCAATTGGAAAGGCTCAATCAAACAGGGTTCAAAATAGGGATGATTGAGTGTCAACAGTCATAGCCACTGATTACCAGAGGTGGGACCAAGTCATTGTTTTACAAGTCACAAGTAAGTCTCAATTGTTAGCACTCAAGTCCCAAGTCAAGTCTCAAGTCAAGACCGTCAAGTATCAAGTCAAGTTTCAAGTCCTAAACTTTGAGTTTCGAGTCCTAAACAAGTCATAATGTGCTCTTCACCAAATGTAATACCATTTCATATTTTTAACAAGAGTAAGTTAGTATATTACATTTACGCAAATCATGAATGCTTTTAAAAATATCTATATATTTATTACTTTCCAAATAAATTTTATATTTCCATGGAAATACATGGGTAGCCATGAGAAAGACCCCCCCATAGCGATCGACTATAGAGGATCGCTATGGGGCGCAATCGGGCGATGTAGGCTTGTACACAATCGCCCACCCTTACACACACAGACACACAACACACACACACTCTCTCTGTGTGGTTACAGTAGGCTAACGTATGTCAATGGTTTTAGGAACAGCAGTAACATCAGGCAGGATTTATGCTACCAACTGCCTAGCCAGTTGTAGCTCAATCTGGGTACATTGATCACGTTCCCGCACTGACTGACTGTGTGGAGGCTCATTGATTTAACGTTACGTTAGCCTACACTAGTAAAGTAATAAAATATATAGCTGTCGGCTATATTAGCCACGACTTACCGTTCTTTGTGCAGCTTCAAATTTCTTCCCGCATGTTTTGCAAGTTGCAATCTGTTTTTTGTTGATACAGCGTTGTCTTTACATCCGAAAATAAACATTTGGTGTATCATCTTTCCATCTGAATTCCCCCGCCAACGTTCCTCTGCACTGCCATGCACAACTTTTTCTCAGCTGGCACAATTTGATTGGCTGCTGTCTGGTTCAAACTGTAATCCGTTAAATGAAGAGTTGACGCGCTGCACACTTTTTTTAATAACATCATTTTTATATTTGGGCTTGGGGAGGGTATCAAGTCAGGTCGAGTCATAAGGCTCAAGTCCAAGTCAAGTCACGAGTCATTGGTGTTACGAGTCACGAGTCAAAGTCGAGTTGCAAGTCATCATATTTGTGACTCGAGTCTGACTGGAGTCCAAGTCATGTGACTCGAGTCCACACCTCTGCTTAGTACCCCCTTCAAGAGTGTTCCACCTGCACACACCATCCCCTCTCAACAAGCACTCAAAAAAAGAATGGGCTAAAAAAACAACCCAATTTGGATTATTTGGTATCCCAGTGCTGGTTAAATAATGAACAGAACCCATGTTGGGTTATTTTGACCCAGCCAGTTGGGTTGTGTGAATAACCCAAACAGTTGGGTTATTGAGATTACCCAAACATGGGTCAATTTAACCATCAGTTAGGTATTTTTTACTCCCATGCTGGGTTGACCTACTGTAGCAGGTGGGTCTTTTTGAAAACAGCCCTTAGGTTAGGGGTGTCTTTCAGCTCGATCGAATTGGCCACCCAATGGAGTAAATGTCATTCCTTCCATTCCATTCCTCACCATCTCCCGGGTGGCGCAGTGGTCTAGGGCACTGCATCGCAGTGCTAGCTGCGCCACCAGAGTCTCTGGGTTCGCGCCCAGGCTGGGCTGGGTTCGCGCCCAGGCTCTGTCGCAGCCGGCCGCAACCGGGAGATCCGTGGGGCGACGCACAATTGGCATAGCGTCGTCCGGGTTAGGGAGGGTTTGGCCGGTAGGGAGGGTTTGGCCGGTAGGGATATCCTTGTCTCAGTATGTAAAAAATTAAAATGTAATAAAATGTATGCACTCTACTGTAAGTCGCTCTGGATAAGAGCGTCTGCTCTTGGCCGGTAGGGATATCCTTGTCTCAGTATGTAAAAATGTAATAAAATGTATGCACTCTACTGTAAGTCGCTCTGGATAAGAGCGTCTGCTAAATGACGTTAAATGTAAATGTAAATTCCTGGTCATCAACTTACATTTACATACTGTTAATAACATACTGTTTATATTTTTTAGTAGTAGTTATACATTTTTTTTTTTTTACAATCACTAACATCTTTTTGTCCAATCTGTAGGCACATTTCCAAAACTCTAAACACAATTAGCACAACATCTGTCTGTTGTGGACCATACCTTTAACACAATTCATGTTGTTTTCACAGAATATGCAGGCAATTAACACGTTTCTAAAATGCTTCAATTTTCTTTACATACAAGCTTACCCAATACCAAAATGATGGCTCTTTCTTGTCTTATTTACAATTGCTTGCACACAGCATGCCAGAAATGACCTAATGTTCAAAACTTTAAATATAGCACAAAGCCTCTACTTCTGCATCAACAGCAGCTCAGAAGCTATATTGAAATAGCTGAGAACCATTTTTGAATGAACAGATCATTGAAACATTGAGAAATGGCTGATTTACTGTAAGTTGCGTAAAATAGACCAACCACAGCTGATTCCTATCTCAATATCGACAGGTGTTGAAGTTATTTCAATTACATGGACATACACAGTAAAAATGCTCTTTAGATTGATTTTGTTCAATGTGGATACAGAACAACAAAGAGGAGCAGAGAGAAAAAATGTCTGGACAAAGGAAAGGAATAGTTGGACAAGGCAGAGGATTAGCTGGACCAGGGAGAGGAATAGCTGGACCAGGCAGAGGAGTAGCGGTACCAGATAGAGGAGTAGCGGTACCAGGCCAAGGGAGAAGGAGAGGTAGGGGGAGAGGAGTAAGAATACATGGTGGTGTTCAAAGGAGAGTAAGAGCTGTTGTCACTGATTAAATAAGAGCTACCACCATAGACCATGTGATAAAACATGGTCTATCACTGAGAGAGGGTGGTGAAAGAGTCCAGCCTAATCCCAGACGGTCAATAGTGGCTTCCATTATCCGGAATTTTCAACAAACCAACAGGTAAGTAATGCATTTCACAAGGGCTTCTTCTATCATTACTGTTGCTATGTCCCACAGTAACTGTAAGCCACCAGTACCTATGCAAATACATATGTTGTATTTTTGTTCCTCTGAAGGACACAATGTCTTCCTCCCGCTGGGGGAAGGGGAAAGCTCCTAATTGAAGACCAAGAGCATGCAATTGTAGGATTGGTCATTGCTGACAATGCAATAAAACTGAGAGAAATTCAGACCAGAATTGTAGAGGACAACCTGGTATTTCACAATGTGGAAAGCATCAGCCTGACTACCATTGCTCGGACTCTGACCATACACAGAGTTCGAATGAAAGAGTTGTACACAGTTCCTTTTGAAAGGAACAGTGAGCGGGTCAAGGAACTCTGGCACCAATACGTCCAGGTATGATGTCTATCCAATATGTCTTGTTCTATAGTGAGTTTTACACTATGCTACTCTACATATAAACATGGGTGACAGTACATACAGTAGGACATACTGAAAAGCATTGACACATACTGTGTTTGATTTCTTTCAGAGAGTCATGGAGGTGGAGGCTAATCAGACCACACATGAAATCATTTATGTAGATGAGGCAGGGTTTAACTTGGCAAAAACACGTTGGCGGGGAAGAAACATCATCGGAAAAAGGGCCACCATTGATGTGCCGGGTCAGAGGGGAGAAAATATCACAATGTGTGCTGCAGTCTGGAGTGCTGCTTTGGTCCTGCAGAAATGCCAGATTGGTCCTGTCACGTTCCTGACCTATTTTTATGTTATTTTGATTATGTTTAGTTGGTCAGGGCGTGAGTTGGGGTGGGCATTGTATGTTGTGTGTGTTTGGTTAGTCTATGGGTGTTGTATGTGTATGGGATAGTGTTTGTTAGGTTGTCTAGTTATGTCTATGGCTGCCTGGATTGGGTCTCAATCAGAGACAGCTGTCATTCATTTGTCTCTGATTGGGAGCCATATTTAAGGTAGCCATAGGCAGTAGGCTTTTGTGGGTGTTTGTTTCCTGTGTCAGTGTTTGGACCACACAGGACTGTTTTGAGGTATGTCACGTTTGTTGTTTTGTAGTTTGTAGTGTTTTCTTGTTATTTACATTAAACATGTACAATTACCAATCCGCATCTTGGTCCGATCCATGCTCCTCCTCGTCTGAGGAGGAGAACGACTTTGACAGCCATTACAGGTCCCTACAACACTGAGCGCCTTTTGTTTTGAGATGACCTCCACCAACAACTTGTGCCAGAAGCAGAAAGGGAACAGGTGGGAGGAAACAGGAGGACATTTGTGATTGCATGGGACAATTTAGCATTCCACCATTCACATGCAATCCCAAACTGGTTTGCAGCCCATCCAAGAATGGTTTCCCTTTTCCTCCCCCCCTCCGCACCTTTCCTCAACCCCATTGAGGATTATTTTTCTGCCTAGAGGTGGTAAGTGTACGATCATCGGCCACATGACCAAATGTCTCTCCTGGATGCAATGGATGCAGAGACCTCTCAGCTGAAGACTGCCAGGGGTGGATAAGGCATGCCAAGCGTTTCTATCCAAGGTACATAGCGAGAGACGACATAAGATGTGATGTGGATGAGATTATGTGGCCAAGTGCTGAAGATCGTATAGATTAGAACAGGACTGCATTTTTGTGTTTTTGCCCTTCTGTGCCTTTTTTACTGTAATTGTGTTTTATTTTTACACATTTGGAACCAAAGGCCATGTACAGTATGTTGGATTTTTTGTTGATTACTAGCAGCAATCTCATGTTTCTAATAAAGCCTTCACTGCAGCAAATCTGTCACTTACAATTTTTTTCTACTACACATTCTATAAAGTAAAGATGACTCATTCACTTTTAGATAGTATGTTGCCAAAAATGCACACATTCGACACTCAACCAAAAAATGTAGAGTGGATTACAGTAAAGGGAAACTGAATTAAGAAAAACAATGGATTTGCTATTGTCTATTGTCTGCAGGTAGAACTGAAACATGAAATGTAATGCAGTTTTTGTAATGCCATCATGTGTTAAAAAAATGTAAGTCATTGTGCTATGATTGACTATAGGTTCCTCTTTGATAGAAAACATGTGCAATGTTTTGACAGAATGATTAGATAGAGTCGGTTTTGCCTGGTTTTGACAGAGTTAGTATATGTAGAGAAAGTATTTTTGTATTTTGAAATGTAGAGTTCGTAATTTACTTCTTCGGGATCGGTCTCCCTTCCCTTCCAACGTAGGCTAATGCGATTAGCATGAGGTTGTAAGTAACAACAACATTTCCGAGGACTACATATTCCTAGGTGTCTGGTTAGACTGTAAACTCTTCTTCCAGACTCACATTCCAGACTCACGCAACAAAGCCTCCTTCACTTATGCTGCCAAACATACCCTCGTAAAACTGACTATCTTACCGATCCTTGACTTCGGCGATATCATTTACAAAATAGCCTCCAACACTCTACTCAGCAAATTGGATGTAGACTATCACAGTGCCATCCGTTTTGTCACCAAAGCCCCATATACTACCCACCGCTGCGACCTGTATGCTATCGTTGGCTGGCCAAAACTTCATATTCGTTGCCAAACCCACTGGCTCCAGGTCATCTATAAGTCTATGCTAGGTAAAGCCTCTCCTTATCTCAGCTCACTGGTCACCATAGCAACACCCACCTGTAGCACGTGCTCCAGCAGGTATATTTCACTGGTCATCCCCACAGCCAACACCTCATATGGCCGCCTGTCCCGCTTGTTCTCTGCTGCCAATGACTGGAATGAATTGCAAAAATCACTGAGGCTGGAGACATATCTCTCTCACTAACTTTAAGCATCAGCTGTCAGAGCAGCTTACCGATCACTGCACCTGTACACAGCCCATGTGTAAATACCACACCCAACTACCTCATCCCCATATTGTTATTTATTTTTGCTCTTTTGCACCCCAGTATCTCTACTTGCACATCATCTGCACATCTATCACTCCAGTGTTAATGCTAAATTGTAATAATTTCGCCACTATGGCCTATTTATTGCCTTACCTCCCTAATCTTACTACATTTGTACACACTGTACATAGATTTTTAGATTTTTCTATTGTGTTATTGACTGTACGTGTGTTTATCCCATGTGTAACTCTGTGTTGTTGTTTTTGTCACACTGCTATGTTTTATCTTGGCCAGGTCGCAGTTGTAAATGAGAACTTGTTCTCAACTGGCCTACCTGGTTAAATAAAGGTGAAATAAAAATAAAATATATAAATAGACATATCTGATATTGTCAGAAAGCTTACATTCTTGTTAATCAAACTGCACTGTTCAATTTACAGTAGCTTTGCAGTGAAATAATGCCATGCTATTGTTTGAGGAGAGTGCACAATTTTTAAACATGACAAATTAGGCACATTTGGGCAGTCTTGATATACCATTTTGAACAGACATGCAATGGTTCATTGGATCAGTCTAAAACTTTGCACATACACTGCTGCCATCTAGTGGTCAACATCTAAATTGCACCTGGGCTGGAAAAATACATTATGGCCTTTCTCTTACATTTCAAAGATGATGGTACAAATAAAAAAACAAAAGAACGGTTGTGTTTTCTTTATTATCTTTTACTAGATCTATTGGGTTATATTCTCCTACATTCCTTTCACGTTTCCACAAACTTCAAGATGTTTCCTTTTAAATGGTACCAATAATGTGCATATCCTTGCTTCAGGGCCTGAGCTACAGGCAGTTAGATTTGGGTATGTCATTTTAGGCGAAATTTGAAAAAAAGGGGTGGATCCTTAGGTTTTAAGTATAGGTACACACTTGTTAGCAATTGTAAAAAACTGTAATACATTTTTTGATATTATTTTTTAGAATGGTCGTTGGTCAAATGTCGTACACTATATAGGGAAAAGGGTGCCTTTTGGGCCACACACATTATTAGAGGTGACTATAGGGAGACAAGTGTGGCCTCAATAACTTAGCTGCTGTCTCTAGGTTAAATTTGTGTAATGTAATATGACCTAAGAAGATGCCATATTATGCAGTCACGGATATGCTCCTTGAAGCATAGCTTTTCCCTTAAATTCATTATAAACACATAATAGCATACCGTAGGAAATTCATATTCTTGATGTTGTTCAGAGCTGGCAGATCTGAGGGTAGATAACAGGACAGAACCGATGTAGATTCTTCGGATTAGGATTCTTCTATGTATCTGTGTACACTTCTAAGAGGGTTCTCTAGTTAAAACGTAATAACTGTTTTCGTTCTTAAATTAAATCAGAAAAGATTCAACACAATCTTATAAGGTGGAATAATACACTTCAAGCTGGGCTTAGTCTAATTAGAATTGTGAACATAAAATCAAAGACTTTGTTTCAAGATGTGACGCAATGGAATCCTCTGAAAAAACGTCCAATATGGTTTCTAAATTACAAGCTGTTAGTTCATGATAAAAACCTTTATATTCATCATTATTTCACAGCTGGCATTTGGCTATTGTTCCTGATTGACCATGGAGCTCTTTCACAGAGACGCTAACATGAAGATTGTGCTTGTATTTATGCACTGACACTTAAACCAATATCACTGAGTCAGTGTTCATTTTTATTAGTATTGGATGACCTGTAAAGCTTGATTAACTGTATGAACAGGAAATGCAGGTGAAACATGTCAACAATTTTGTACTAAATTGATTATTATCATAATGCCGTTGCTCATCTTACCAAACCATTTCTACAGTTAAAAGAACGAGAGTGAATACATTACATATTGTCTTCTCAGGCTACTTAGTAGTCTGACACAATGGAAACAAGCAGATTAGAACCATCAAAGACAGTAATGAGTTGCCATGCTGGTTTTAATAGTCCTCCCTTGTTTTGAGAAGATGATTGGATTTAAATATGTTTTAGTAGATGTGACTTCAAATGTCTCCATCTTTGTTTACTTGCAAGTGTATAATGAACACTTGTATTGCAGATGTAAATGTGGGGATTCATGGTTCAATCAAATTATATTTGTACTATTATAGTAATATGACAGAACAGTATAACAAATGAAAGACATTCATATCTCTAAACTGCAATCAAATGTAATAAATTGTTTATGAATAAAGCATGCCAGTTAGTGTTTTTCCCAGAAGAAAGTACTTTACTTCTGAAATGATCTTGTCTTATTTTGGAAGTTTTCATTAGAAAGCAGCTGATCGGGCTCTGTAGAGATGTTGACACTTTATATACACTGAGTGTACAAAACATTATGAACATTATGCTCTTTCCATAGACTGACCGGGTGAATCCAGGGGAAAGCTATGATCCCTTATTGATGTTACTTGTTAAATCCACTTCCATCAGTGTAGATGAAGGGGAGGAGACAGGTTAAAGAATGATTTTTAAGCATGAAAACATGGATTGTGTATGTGTGCCATTCAGAGGGTAAATGGGCAAGACAAAATAATTAAGTGCCTTTGAACGGGGTACAGGGTTAGTTGCCAGGCACACCGGTTTGTGTCAAGAACTGAAACGCTGCTGGGTTTTTCACACTCAACAGTTTCCCATGTGTATCAAGAGTGGCAACTCAATATTAGGAAGGTATTTTTTTAGGTTTTGTACACTTTGTGTACGTCTATATCAATTACCAAGGTAATAGAGTAAGAACTGGTTAAATCCAAGTCTGACATGGTCAGTCAGTCAGTCACATTTTATACATAACGGTATGTTCCACAATTGCAATTTGGAGATCGGCTGCAGGACATTTTCAAAGAGGTTAGTTGTGCATTTCCACTAAATCAGCCTCCTTCCTGGCTATTTCCTGGATACACTGTAGTGACTGGAAGGTAAAAGTATAGTGTGTTTGATTTAACATTCATGTTGTTTCTTCTCCCTCAGAGCCATGCTGTTCAAGTACAGAGAAAAATACATTATTAATAGACCTAGAGGAACGCTACAAGTAGAAAACAACATGGGTTTTCATCTATCTTTACACCTGTGCTGTACAGTAGATGGGTCCTCTGAGGTAAGAATTATGGAATTTAATTTAGTACCCCGCTGAAAAGAAAACGGCATACACCAGCCTTCGTTGTGTTTTCGCTGGTGACCAGCCATCACTATGTTTTGGACACCGGTGACCACCATAAATTGATCACCAGCGTACCGGTCACTCGCAAAACCAGCATCTAGTCACATTATGCTCACTTGCAAAGTGATGTCTAATTCCTATTGGAATATCTGAAAATTTGAACTTTTATTCACCTACAATCTGCATTCAGAATGACTGCCAGGGTTAGAAAAATTAGAGAACGAGATTACCTAAACCATCTAAACTCGAACAACTATTTTAGTAAAGGTGTAAGTCCAAGGCCGTGTCTACACTTGACAGTTCATGCAGCTTTAGTATTCTGATCATATAGTTTGCGTCATGCATCTCCATCTACATTTAAATGTGTTTACCGTGTCCACAGTGTGTCCGGATACCCTTTTCCCACGCTATATTCAAGTGCCGGTATGCATTCTACAAACGTTGGAATAGGCAAAATATGATAATAACACAACAACAACTGCTGGCAGTAGCTAATTACTGTAGCGCCAAGTCTAGGTCCAAAAGGCTCCTTAACAGCTTCTACACCCAAACTATAAGACTGCTGAACAATTAATCAAATGGCCACCCGGACTATTTACATTGACCCCCCCCCCCTTATTTTTACACTGCTGCTACTCGCTGTTTATCATCTATGCATAGTCACTTTACCCCTACCCACTTGTACAAATTACTGCAACTAACCTGTACCCCCGCACATTTACTCGATACCGGACCCCCTGTATATAGCCTCGTTAATGTTAGGTAATTCTGCTGTGTTACTTTTAATGTTACTTTATTTTATTTAGTCAATATTTTTTTCACTATTTATTGAACTGCACTGTTAGTTAAGGGCTTGTAAGTAAGCATTTCACGGTAAGGTCTACCTGTTGTATCCGGTACACGTGGCAAATAAAACTTTATTTTATTTGAACTAGCCAGCTAATCTCTGTAGCCAGCAAGCTAGCAAGCAACGCTAAAGGGATTGCAAATGGGTTAGCATAACTGTAGCCCCCCCCCCCCAATTATTTATTATTCTAAATATTACCTAGCTGGCTAGCATTTATGAGCCCAGCAAATACAGGGGGGGCCCAGGACCGAGTTTGGGAAACCCTGAACTAGACCACTTGTGTCAACGGTCCGAGTGTTAAAGTGGCTAGAGATTTGAGTCAGTATGTTGGCAGCAGCCACTCAATGTTAGTGATGTCTTTTTAACAGTCTGATGGCCTTTAGATAGAAGCTGTTTTTCAGACTCCCGGTCCCAGCTTTGATGCACCTGTACTGACCTCGCCTTCTGCATGATAGCAGAGGGTGAACAGGCAGTGGCTCTGGTGGTTGTTGTCCTTGATGATCTTTTTGGCCTTCCTGTGACATCGGGCGGTGTAGGTGTCCTGGAGGGCAGGTAGTTTACCCCTAGTGATGCGTTGTGCAGACCTCACTGTCCTCTGGAGAGCCATACGGTTGTGGGCGGAGCAGTTGCCATACCAGGCGGTGATACAGCCCGACAGGATGCTCTCGATTGTGCATCTGTAAAAGTTTGTGAGTGTTTTTGGGGACAAGCCAAATTTCTTCAGCCTCCTGAGGTTGAAGAGGTGCTGTTGCACCTTCTTCACCACGCTGTCTATGTGGGTGGACCATTTCAGTTTGTCCGTGATGTGTATGCCGAGGAACTAAAACTTTCCACCTTCTCCAGGTATTGTTCCGTCGATGTTGATAGGGGGGTACTCCCTCTGCTGTTTGCTGAAGTCCACGATCATCGCCTTTGTTTTGTTGACGTTAAGTGTGAGGTTATTTTCGTGACACCACACTCCAAGGGCCCTCAGCTCCTCCGTGTAGGCCATCTCCTCGTTGTTGGTAATCAAGCCTACCACTATAGTGTCTGCAAACTTGATGATTGAGTTGGAGGCATGCATGTCCATGCAGTCATGGGTAAACAGGGAGTACACGAGAGGGCTGAGAACGCACCCTTGTGGGGCCCCAGTGTTGAGGATCAGCGGGGTAGAGATGTTGTTTCCTACCCTCACCACCTGGCGGCGTGCCGTCAGAAAGTGCAGGATCCAGTGGCACAGGGCGGGGTCGAGACCCAGGGTCTCGAGCTTAATGACGAGTTTGGAGGGTACTATGGTGTTAAATGCTGAGCTGTAGTCGATGAACAGCATTCTTACATAGGTATTCCTCTTGTCTAGATGGGTTAGGGCAGTGTGCATTGTGATTGTAATTGCGTCATCTGTGGACCTATTGGGGCGGTAAGCAAAATGGAGTGGGTCAAGGGTGTCAGGTAGGGTGGAGGTGATATGATTCTTGACTAGTCTCTCAAAGCACTTCATGATGACGGAAGTGAGTGCTAAAGGGCGATAGTCGTTTAGCTCAGTTACCTTAGCTTTCTTGGGAACAGAAACAATGGTGGCCCTCTTGAAGCATGTGGGAACAGCAGACTGGGATAGGGATTGATTGAATGTGTCCGTAAACACACCAGCCAGCTGGTAGGCGCATGCTCTGAGGATGCAGCTAGGGATGCCGTTTTACTCACGTTGGCTGCGGTGAAGGAGAGCCCGCAGGTTTTGGTAGCGGGCCGCGTCGGTGGCACTGTATTTTCCTCAAAGTGAACAAAGAAGTTGTTTAGTTTGTCTGGGAGCAAGACATCAGGGTCCACGACGGGGCTGGTTTTCTTTTTGTAGTCCGTGATTGACTGTAGACCCTACCACATACCTCTCGTGTCTGAGCCGTTGAATTGCGACTCTACATTGTCTCTATACTGACGCTTAGCTTGTTTGATTGCCTTGCAGAGGGAATAGCTACACTGACCCACTGCAATTGTGATACAGTGAATTATAAGTGAAATAATGTGTCTGTAAACAGTTTTTGGAAATAAATCTGTCATGCACAAAGTAGATGTCCTAACCGACTTGCCAAAACTATAGTTTGTTAACATGATATTATCGATTATTTGTACTTTATCCCTAAAACACTGACGCAGTTGTCATGTCAACATATGGGTCAGGGGGGCTTATGTGAGTGAGTGACATAGGGGAGCAGGGAGGAGGGAGGCAGGGAAAGACAAGAGACAGCAACTAACAAGCTGACTCTCGCTATAGTATAGCTGCCATGCCTAGGTTATTTATCATCCAACAGGATTATGTAGTACCTGTCTTGACTGCATCAAACCAGAGAAGCTAGCTAACATTAGCTAGCTAGGCTAACTGAGACTGCAGTGCATGTGCTTTCTCATTCTAAAGTTACAAATAACAAAAACTCCATTCTGAATAAGTAGCTGTCTACCTTTTGGTAAGCCGCCTCAGGTATTCATCATTTGAGATCCTAAGTTGTCATTTAAATGTAATTCTTTAAGACAAGACAACATATACAGTGGGGAGAACAAGTATTTGATACTTTTTTTATTTTATTATTTTTTATTTAATTATTATTATTATTATTTAATTTTTTCTTATTTATTTAACCAGGTAGGCTATTTGAGAACAAGTTATCATTTACAACTGCGACCTGGCCAAGATAAAGCATAGCAGTGTGAACAGACAACAACACAGAGTTACACATGGAGTAAACAATAAACAAGTCAATAACACAGTAGGAAAAAAAAGAGTCTATATACATTGTGTGCAAAAGGCATGAGGAGGTAGGCAATAAATAGGCCATAGGAGCGAATAGTTACAATTTAGCAGATTAACACTGGAGTGATAAAACATCAGATGATCATGTGCAAGTAGAGATACTGGTGTGCAAAAGAGCAGGAAAGAAAATAAATAAAAACAGTATGGGGATGAGGTAGGTAAATTGGGTGGGCTATTTACAGATGAACTATGTACAGCTGCAGCGATCTGTTAGCTGCTCAGATAGCAGATGTTTAAAGTTGGTGAGGGAAATAAAAGTCTCCAACTTCAGCGATTTTTGCAATTCGTTCCAGTCACAGGCAGCAGAGAACTGGAAGGAAAGGCGGCCAAATGAGGTGTTGGCTTTGGGGATGATCAGTGAGATATACCTGCTGGAGCGCGTGCTACGTGTGGGTGTTGTTATCGTGACCAGTGAACTGAGATAAGGCGGAGCTTTACCTAGCATGGACTTATAGATGACCTGGAGCCAGTGGGTCTGGCGACTAATATGTAGCGAGGGCCAGCCGACTAGAGCATACAGGTCGCAGTGGTGGGTGGTATAAGGTGTTTTAGTAACAAAATGGATGGCACTATGATAAACTGCATCTAGTTTGCTGAGTAGAGTATTGGAAGCTATTTTGTAGATGACATCGCCGAAGTCGAGGATCGGTAGGATAGTCAGTTTTACTAGGGTAAGTTTGGCGGCGTGAGTGAAGGAGGCTTTGTTGCGAAATAGAAAGACGATTCTAGATTTGATTTTGGATTGGAGATGTTTAATATGAGTCTGGAAGGAGAGTTTACAGTCTAGCCAGACACCTAGGTATTTATAGATGTTCACATATTCTAGGTCGGAACCGTCCAGGGTGATGATGCTAGTCGGGCGGGCGGGTGCAGGCATCGAACGGTTGAAAAGCATGCATTTGGTTTTACTATCGTTTAAGAGCAGTTGGAGGCCACGGAAGGAGTGTTGTATGGCATTGAAGCTCGTTTGGAGGTTAGATAGCACAGTGTCCAAGGAAGGGCCAGAAGTATACAGAATGGTGTCGTCTGCGTAGAGGTGGATTAGGGAATCGCCCGCATCAAGAGCAACATCATTGATATATACAGAGAAAAGAGTCGTCCCGAGAATTGAACCCTGTGGTACCCCCCCATAGGGGGGTGCCGATTTTGCAGGTTTTCCTACTTACAAAGCATGTAGAGGTCTGTAATGTTTATCATAGGTACACTTCAACTGTGAGAGACGGAATCTAAAACAAAAATCCAGAAAATCACATTGTATGATTTTTAAGTAATTCATTTGCATTTTATTGCATGACATAAGTATTTGATCACCTACCAACCAGTAAGAATTCCGGCTCTCACAGACCTGTTAGTTTTTCTTTGAAGCCCTCCTGTTCTCCACTTATTACCTGTATTAACTGCACCTGTTTGAACTCGTTACCTGTATAAAAGACACCTGTCCACACACTCAATCAAACAGACTCCAACCTCTCCACAACGGCCAAGACCAGAGAGCTGTGTAAGGACATCAGGGATAAAATTGTAGACCTGCACAAGGCTGGGATGGGCTACAGGACAATAGGCAAGCAGCTTGGTGAGAAGGCAACAACTGTTGGCGCAATTATTAGAAAATGGAAGAAGTTCAAGATGACGGTCAATCACCCTCGGTCTGGGGCTCCATGCAAGATCTCACCTCGTGGGGCATCAATGATCATGAGGAAGGTGAGGGATCAGTCCAGAACTACACGGCAGGACCTGGTCAATGACCTGAAGACAGCTGGGACCACAGTCTCAAAGAAAACCATTAGTAACACCCAAGCCGTCATGGATTAAAATCCTGCAGCGCACGCAAGGTCCCCCTGCTCAAGCCAGCGCATGTCCAGGCCCGTCTGAAGTTTGCCAATGACCATCTGGATGATCCAGAGGAGGAATGGGAGAAGGTGATGTGGTCTGATGAGACAAAAATAGAGCTTTTTGGTCTAAACTCCACTCGCCGTGTTTGGAGGAAGAAGAAGGATGAGTACAACCCCAAGAACACCATCCCAACCGTGAAGCATGGAGGTGGAAACATCATTCTTTGGGGATGCTTTTCTGCAAAGGGGACAGGACGAGTGCACCGTATTGAGGGGAGGATGGATGGGGCCATGTATCGCGAGATCTTGGCCAACAACCTCCTTCCCTCAGTAAGAGCATTGAAGATGGGTCGTGGCTGGGTCTTCCAGCATGACAACGACCCGAAACACACAGCCAGGGCAACAAAGGAGTGGCTCCGTAAGAACCATCTCAAGGTCCAGGAGTGGCCTAGCCAGTCTCCAGACCTGAACCCAATAGAACATCTTTGGAGTGAGCTGAAAGTCCATATTGCCCAGCGACAGCTTCGAAACCTGAAGGATTTGGAGAAGGTCTGTATGGAGGAGTGGGCCAAAATCCCTGCTGCAGTGTGTGCAAACCTGGTCAAGAACTACAGGAAAAGTATGATCTCTGTAATTGCAAACAAAGTTTTCTGTACCAAATATTAAGTTCTGCTTTTCTGATGTATCAAATACTTATGTCATGCAATAAAATGCAAATTAATTACTTAAAAATCATACAATGTGATTTTCTGGATTTTTGTTTTAGATTCCGTCTCACAGTTGCAGTGTACCTATGATAAAAATTACAGACCTCTACATGCTTTGTAAGTAGGAAAACCTGCAAAATCGGCAGTGTATCAAATACTTGTTCTCCCCACTGTATTTCATTAGGCCTTATTTTGAGAGCCTAGTTTTACCCTAATACAGTGGCCTGAAACTCATAATTTACAGACCACATCAGGCCAGAAAGTTAAAAAGATGATAGCTTGCAAAGTGATGTGTAATTCCTATTGGAATCCAGCCTGAATGGGGATATCTAACACTTTGGATTTTTCTTCACCCACAACCTGTATTCAGAATGACTACTAGCATTGGGCAGAGAAGGATTTGACAGTAGCTTAAACATCTAAACTGGAACAAACATTTCAGTAACGGTGTGCAATAAATCAAAGGTTAAAATAAAGGTTAAATAATAAATAAAAAAATCTAAGTCAGATCAGATTGGAATACTTTAGAAAATGTATATTATTTATATTTGAGTAGGTTCATATTAATTAATCAATCAAAGTACATGGGCCTGGTGTTGGATCATCTCTGGTTATTAGTGATGTTATGTTTGATACCAGAGCTCCGAGGCATGCGTCTAAATCGCTAAGCAACTTACCTTAAGCAGTGTGCCTGTATCACTTTATCAGAAGCATGTGATCAATGAAGTCTGAAACTTAGTTTCATCGATCAACAACCTGATTGGTTTGTCTTTGGTTTTGGAAGAGTGCGACGTAAGCTATAATAATGTATTTTTTAAATTATTTTGACGAGCAAGTGCCACTAGTTTACACTGTGTGGATGAAAGCCTTAAGTAACTAATCTATTCATTCGACACAATTGGCTGGAAAGCCTCAACGCTTCAGGAAGCTTCGTTTCCACATCACTAATGGTTATTGACACTGGAGTTATTTTACATCGCTGAGTGTTAATTTAGCTCTTTAGAGTGTTCCTTTAACTTGAATCAACACTAGAAATGTCACATAAAAAAATCAAGACTAGACAACACTAACCAATTTGCTGTGTGCTATGAAAGGGACACATCTGCAGGCTTCCATAAATTTCCGGAACATTTGAAATTCTGAAGAACCGTAGATGCCACGTCAAGAACCCCACACTTAAATTCTAGGTTCTTTATCGGACAAGAGTTCTCCAAGGAATCTTTAGAAAGGGAGTCTTTCTATGAACAATAAACACCTCAACTTTTATTATTATTAGTAACTCCTCAACCCCACAAGGTCTTCCTGAAGTGGTAAAATGTTATTTTCAGCGTCCGTGAAAAATTGTAGTATATTGTCTACATCCCACACGGCACCTTATTACCTAGAGTGCACTACTTCTGACCAGAGGCCCATTTGGGTATCAGGCAAAATCCTACAGTATATCCAGGACAGGGGTGGGGTTGCTAAAGAATTCAGAAAATCATTAACAATAATAAACACGTTTGTCTTAATCTGGTTGTAATCTAAATTGCGCTAATACACAGCAGTTGTCTTAATCCGTAGCTTCAGGGCAATGCAACATCACATCATGCTGTTTTGAATGATATGGAAGCCTATCTAGTGCAATGGCTGGTCCTTAATCCTATTTTGCAATTAATTACACACCACTTCAGAAACCTGGCCCTGTTAGACCCAGACTGCGGGATGTTTGGAAAACCTGCACCTAAAATCCCACTACATTGTGTGATATCCCCAGAGGGAGTGCTTGGCAGTGTGATTGTTCGTATTTATACTCCTCATATTCATAGCGGAAAGTACATTAGCATATCTGTCTGGCTGTGCAGACATTAAACGCAGGTGAAGCACAACCAGGGTATTATCACATTTTGTTATTCACACAAAGGGAGGCACACGCGCACACTCTTCACGCACACTGTCTCTTCATTCATCTGTCTCACATAGACACAAAACATCAGGTGGGTGCATGCCTAGCATACCCTTCTGAATCCCAAATGGCACCCTATTCCCTATGTAGTGCACTACTTTTGACCACAGCACCTTCTCCAGTGTTAACAATGGTTCCAGTGTGTATATGGTCCCTCTCTTTTAGTCTTGATTTAACACTCTCAGTGTTGATTAAGTTTAACACTGGTTCCAGTATGGTCACACTCTTTTAGTGTTGATTTAACACTCTCAGTGTTGATTAAGTTTAACACTGGTTCCAGTATGGTCACACTCTTTCAGTGTTGATTTAACAGTCTCAGTATTGATTTAACACTGGAGAATTTGCTGTGATATGGGCCCTGATCAAAAGTAGTGCACTGTATAGGGAACAGGGGGCCATTTGGGATTCATACACTCTTGTTGTAATTGCCTGGCTGCTTATATGGATTCCGACCCATACTTCATGTTTGTAGCATCTCGTTAGCTCTTCTGTTGTATCATGTTAGTCTCTTTATTTAGGTACTGTTGTTACTTTTGTTCCATTGTTGAATATGCATTCACTAATGAAAATGCTATTCTGTTGTCTTAAATCATTTGCATTTATGTGCACTGTCTTTCAAGAACTGTCTATTTATGTGCACTGTCTTTCAAGAACTGTCTATTTATGTGCACTGTCTATTCAAGAACTGTCGATAGATTCAATGGTTATGTAAGGATGTGAAAGATTATCATTGATTAGTGAAGCCTGACCTGTGTCTATAAATTCCTGTCTGTCATGTGATTAAGATGGTGGTTGCTTCTAGAGAATGAAGAAGTCTTAAGGATCTGCCCCTTTGTTTCCAATTTTCACCTAAAATGACATACCCACATCTAAGTGCCTGTAGCTCAGGCCCTGAAGCAAGGATATGCATATTCTTGGTACCATTTGAAAGGAAACACTTTGAAGTTTGCGGAAATGTGAAAGGAATGTTGGAGAATATAACACAATAGATCGAGAAAGGCCATAATGTATTATTCCAGCCCAGGTGCAATTTAGATTTTGGCCACTAGATGGCATCAGTGTATGTGAAACGTTTAAACTGATCCAATGAACCATTGCATTTCTGTTCAAAGTTTTGTCTCAAGACTGCCCAAATGTGCCTAATTTGTTTATTAATAACTTTTCATGTTCAAAATTGTGCACTCTCCTCAAACAATAGCATGGTATGCTTTCACTGTAATAGCTACTGTAAATTGGACGGTGCAGTTAGATGAACAAGAATTTAAGCTTTCTGACAAAATCAGATATGTCTATGTCCTGGGAAATGTTTGTGTTACTTACAACCTCATGCTAATCGCATTAGCCTATGTTAGCTCAACCGTCCCGTGGATGGGACATCAATCCCAAATAAGTTTTTAACATAGCTCCTGTGTGCTGCCCCTGTGTAGACTTAAGGTTAAGGGTGGTGGAATATTTTTTACTTTTAAACTCGGGCAAAACAGAGATGCTAGTTCTAGGTCCCAAGCAACAAAGAGATCTACTGTTGGATCTGACAATTAATCAGTGTGCATGTCCACTGCTTTTTCATGTCATCTGACCATAGCACTGGTTCCAATCGAAGTTCCAATGCTGTTTATCTCCAGGCGGTGCTATGGTCAATTGACATGAAAATAGAGCTCTTTGGCTATGCACACCAGTGGTGGGTTTTGTGTCAAAAAACGAAAGCATACAATATACCTCAGCATTATTTATTCTATACTGTATCTTTATTAACGGTGCAAATAATTCTGGACCCCACTGTATATTTTGCTTTTGCTTTTTCAAAATGGATGCAACGTAGCTGCATGGGTGCGCACTCGTGCGAGAAGATTTCTGCTGTCCGACCAGCTGGGTACTCGTTAGGGATTGATGGAGCTGCCTACCTGTGTGCCGGGTGGGAAAACTTACTGTAGCTTAGCTGTTTTTGTCACTTTTCGATTGCGTGTGTGAAACCAAGATAGGTCTCGAGGAGGCCGGCGCACCAGTGGCCTGTTGTGTGCATGTGGGCCACTCATGGGACTTCAAGTCGACCACCCTCGTGGACTTCGGTGGTTTCAAGGAAATGTTAATTCAACTTTGTTAACAAAGAAGACTGTAAAGATGTAGTGACATTTTAATTTACACTGTTGGTATATTAGCTATTGAAATTTTCTGTCAGTGGTACATTTATAAAACATTTGTGTGCATATTCTATGATAGTCTGGGGTAATGTTAGCTGTATCAGGATTATTTGTATAAAATGTATCTAGGCAATATGCATATTCTGTTCAAGTATATTGCTTTTAAAAAGTACAGCGTTCCTTTTATGTTTGAGAAACAATCATGTTTTTTGTAAGAGGAGGACTTATGTAAGGATGTGAATTTGATGTTCATCTCATTGATAGTAATGCCTGTCTTGTGTCTATAAATTATTGTCTGTCACGTAAATGGATTGAGATGGTGCTTGCTTCTAGAGAATAAAGACACGTTTTACA
This sequence comes from Salvelinus alpinus, assembly GCF_045679555.1. NCBI lineage: Eukaryota > Metazoa > Chordata > Actinopteri > Salmoniformes > Salmonidae > Salvelinus > Salvelinus alpinus. The sequence goes on from NC_092093.1 coordinate 79,324,102, forward strand.
TAGCTCCTGTGTGCTGCCTCTGTGTCGTCTTAAGGTTTGGACACACCAATAGCGTTTGCCGGCCGAGAGTACTGAACTTAGCACCTCTGAACAGAGTGCCAGCCATAAACAGAGTGCAATAGAATTGCACAATAATGTCGGCAGTCAGACGCCCACCAGGGGTGGTCCCTATAACACAGCACGCCAAACAATTGGCAGACAAATGTCAGATCAACATTCAGTGTGGCGTGTGTGGTCCTTTAACTTCCCTATAGTTGACGTTCCACCCTCTGAACCCTCTAAACAGCCTACTACCACTCAACTTTGACATCCACACACCAAAAGATAATTGCAGTAATATCATTATATAAAAAGGAATGACATTGTTTGAAAATAAACATTTGGAAACATCTCAAACATATTACCTTTAGCGATTTCTAAGGATGTAAGGGCTCTAACAACGCGAGTTCTCTGAAGTCACAGCAGGAGCCAAATAACAGCTGAATGACTTGTCCTCTCCAACACGCCTCAAGGAAGAAAGGAGCAATTGAGTATTTCACTGAGTAAAGAAAATGATCTATTTTCACAACCAAGCCACCTAAGGAGAGGATTATTAGACACAATTATTCTAATTTAAAGTAGTGTAAAGCTGTACTTTCATAATTGAGAACAGTTCATATCTATCTGACAACAGACACTTCTTGTTCAACATAGTTAAGTGCTGTTTTATTTTGAACAACTTTAAGCTATTAGGTCAGCTAACAATAAATGCAATTGGTACACATGGAGCACTTGCTACAGATTTGACGTCAAAACATTCAACATTCACACATTTCAAATCTAATAATCTTTCTCTAACCAAATATTTAACAAAAACCGACACTCAGACTTATAGTAAATAGACACAAGGAAAAAACGCAGTATTATACAAGTTAGATGAGGCTATTTGCAATTCGTTGCAGTAGCACAGCTAGATTATTTATGGCGACAATAAAAGTTGGGGCGCAGCTAGCTAGCTAATTAACAGCAACATGTCTAAATACACAGGATGTGTGATCACATGCTGATTACCACATGGACAGCATAGCGAGATAGGATTTATCTTCTCCCACCTGCCGGCTCCTCACAGCATGATAGTTGTATGATGATGAGGACTCTCATTCAAAACAGCACACGAGCAGGTTTTAATCACACTATCACATCATTACATGTAACCAGCTCTAACGGTGTTTCTCTTTCATTTCGATCATAGTGCTCTTAGACCCGTGACATGTTATTTAGCAATCACCAGGCAAATAGGGTGCATTAGGTTATGATGACAAGCCTCATGTTATTTAGCAGTTATCAGGGAATTTAAGGGGATTAATTGTACTGCATATGTGCAGGTGTTGTCTTTCCAATCTCTACTGATTCAGAACATGCCACCCAACACCTTGGCATATTTACTTAGATTACAATGGATAATGTCATGAACCTCACATCATAGGGACCTAACAGGAAATATGAGGCAACATGTTTAATTCTCTCTCTCTCTCTCTCTCTCTCTCTCTCTCTCTCTCTCTCTCTCTCTCTCTCTCTCTCTCTCTCTCTCTCTCTCTCTCTCTCTCTCTCTCTCTCTCTCTCTCTCTCTCTCTCTCTCTCTCTCTCTCTCTCTCTCTCTCTCTCTCTCTCTCTCTCTCTCTCTCTCTCTCTCTCTCTCTCTACCTAAGTATGGTTCTCAATCAGAGACAACGATAGACAGCAGCCTCTGATTGAGAACCACACCCGGCCAAACACACAGAAATAGAAAACATAGAACACCAAACATAGAATGCCCACCCCAACTCACGCCCTGACCAAACCAAAATAGAGACATAAAAAGGATCTCTAAGGTCAGGGCACGACACCTACCTCCCCCGCTCTCTCTCCCACTTTTCTCTCTTTACCCCCATTCCTCTCTCTGTTTGCCAGAGCTGAATGACCTCCTTGATCACGTGTCCCGCTCGTCCGCTCATTTCGATAGTGTCTCTCACCTGGCAGGTCACCGGCAGCACTAAGCAACATTTCCCGAGTTGTTGTAAACGTTGAAGTGTGATACGTTTATCAATTAGGCCTAGGTATGTGTCTAGTCGGGCTGGCGGGGGCCCTGCACCGGTGCAGGGCATTAGCGATGTAATTATGTTTTAGATGGATAATGGCTTATTTACAAAACCCAATGGTTCTCAGGGTCATGTTCTCTCCAGATAAAGCAATTTGCTTTGATAGACCCTCAGAAACCGCTTGTGCATGCAAATAGCGGCATTAATTAATATGTGACCGCTCTCCCTATCTCTCAGCATAGCATGGAGAGGCTATGAGAGGAGAGAGGAAATGTGATGGAGCAGCAGCCATACTCTCTCTTCAGACTGCTAGCTCTGCTGTTGTTTAATTTAGGTACTTGTCTGAGGGAATGGTAGTTGGTATACCTTTCAGAACCCCCCCCCACCCCCAGTTGGCCTGTGTTTTTTAAATGGGCAGATTACATTGCAGATTGGAAATGGACCCATCGTGCTCACCGTCGGATGTTGTGTGTGTGCTAGCGGTGAATGTGTACAGAGTGAATGACATTGACATGAATGTAGATAGTCCTCATCTTAATGACTCCCTGTTCCAAATGGCTCCCTGTTCCATATTTAGTGCACTACTTTGACCAGGGTTCATAGGCCTCTGGTCAAAAGTAGTGCACTACTGTATATATGGAATAGGGTGGTGTACCCTCATTAATCCCACACAGCACAGAGAGAAGTATGACAGACAGATAACAGTTGCACACACCGAACCAGCAGTTTTATGACATTAAGTCCACAATAAAGCTATTCTGCCAGTGTGAACTGAGTTGATAGTATACTCAAATGCAAACACGCCTTAATAAATTGTTTATGGTGTAGTAGTACTAAGCGGTTGTGCCACAGGTGTGAAAAAGAGCCTTTAATGTTTACTTCTCTTAACTTTGGGAACATTGACAAAGGACTAACTAAAAAATGGACCATGCAACTTCATTCATTGTTTCTTTCTTGTCACAGTCTGCTGCTACAGTATTGACGTCAACATTATCTACAAACAAGAATTTAAATGTTTAAAACCTTGTTACCCTTACTAAAGCCTGGGCGTCACATATGACATCATAGCATACACCTGTTTGTCTAGTAGTCTAGTGCAAATAGCTGGTTAACAAACACGGGGGCATGGACTCCATGGAGTAATCCAAATAATGATGCATTGCCGTCTGGCATTTCAGGAGATGTTGCATAAGCTCAATGTTTGACAAGCAGCATATGTCTAACACTGTTCCTGCCCTTCTCCACTCCAATATAAAGTGCTCCTCCCAGCCCAGCCGGCATGCCGCTACCAGAACATAAGTCAGCACTCTCCAAGGACTGTGTGCAGGTGGGCCAGACAGGAGTAGCTTTGCAGGAGGAAGAGATGGGGGGAGATATGGAGGGAGGGACTCAAAGAAAAATAGGAGTGTCAGGAGGTGCTTAGAGAGGACGAGAAAGACATTTAGGATACAGAGGAGGAGAGTAGTAGAGAAAAGAAGTAAGACAGATGTAGCTGGATGGGACAAAGAGCAGACCAGGAGGGGAAAGAACAGAGAAAGACAGATAGGTGTTAAGACAATGCACCGGGGAGGGAGGATGAGTGAATGAGGGATGGAGGGAGAAAGAAAGAAAGAAAACACAAAGACTGTGTTAAAGAAAAAAAGACTTGGCGAGAAACGGAGAGTAATTGTGAAGAGAGGGACAGATAAAAGGAAGGAGAAATAAAGCAGAGTCCCTAGTCGATGTACTGCAGGGTGGAGAGACATAGACTAGAAATAACTGGCCACTTTAAGGAATGGAACACAAGTCACTTTAATAATGTTTACATTTCTGGCATTATTCATCTCATATTCCATACTATTCTACAGTACCTTAGTCACTTATTTTTATTTTTTTTTACAAATCTTGCATTACACATCTCATATGTATATACTGTATTCTATACTATTCTACGTCATCTTAGTTACTTAATGTTTACGCATCTGGCATTACTCATCTCATATGTATATACTGTTTTCTGTCCTATTCTACGGTATCTCGTTCACTTAATAATGTTAACATATCTTGCATTACTCATCTCATATGTATATACTGTATTCTATACTATTCTACTGTATCTTAGTCATTCTGCTATGACATCGCTCGTCCATATGTACAGTTAAAGTCGGAAGTTTACATAAACCTTAGCCAAATACATTTAACCTCAGTTTTTCACAATTCCTGACATTTAATCCTAGTAAAAATTCCCTGTCTTAGGTCAGTTAGGATCACCACTTTATTTTAAGACTGTGAAATGTCAGAATGAAGTAGAGAAAATGATTTATTTCAGCTTTTATTTCTTTCATCATATTCCCAGTGGGTCAGAAGTTTACATACACTCAATTTGGTAGCATTGCCTTTAAATTGTTTAACTTGGGTCAAACGTTTCGGGTAGCCTTCCACAAGCTTCCCACAATAAGTTGGGTGAATTTTGGCCCATTCCTCCTGACAGAGCTGGTGTAACTGAGTCAGGTTTGTTGTGGGCCTCCTTGCTCGCACACACTTTTTCAGTTCTGCCCACACATTTTCTATGGGATTGAGGTCAGGGCTTTGTGATGGCTACTCCAATACTTTGACTTTGATGTCCTTAAGTCATTTTGAAACAACTTTGAAAGTATGCTAGGAGTCATTGTCCATTTGGAAGACCCATTTGCGACCAAGCTTTAACTTCCTGACTGATGTCTTGAGATGTTGCTTCAATGTATCCATATAATTTACCTTTCTCATGAGGCCATCTCTTTTGTGAAGTGCACCATTCCCTCCTGCAGCAAAGCACCCCCACAACATGATCCTGCCACCCCCGTGCTTCATGGTTGGAATGGTGTTCTTCGGCTTGCAAGCCTCCCCCCTTTTCCTCCAAACATAACGATGGTCATTATGGCCAAATAGTTATATTTTTGTTTCATCAGACCAGAGGACATTTCTCCAAAAAGTAAAATTTTTGTCCCCATGTGCAGTTGCAAACCGTAGTCTGGCTTTTTTATGGCGGTTTTGGAGCAGTGGCTTCTTCCTTGCTGAGCGGCCTTTCAGATTATGTCGATATAGGACTCGTTTGACTGTGGATATAGATACGTTTGTACCTGTTTCCTCCAGCATCTTCACAAGGTCGATTGCTGACGTTCTGGGATTGATTTGCACTTTTTGCACCAAAGTACGTTCATCTCAAGGAGACTGAAGTTGTTTATACTTGCGTACTATGGTTTGCACAGATGAACGTGGTACCTTCAGGCGTTTGGAAATTGCTCTCAAGGATGAACCAGACTTGTGGAGGTCTACAATTTATTTTCTGAGGTCTTGGCTGATTTCTTTTGATTTTCCCATGGTGTCAAGCAAAGAGGCACTGAGTTTGAAGGTAGACCTTGAAGTACATCCACAGGTACACCTCCAATTGACTCAAATGATGTCAATTAGCCTATCAGAAGCTTCTAAAGCCGTGACATCATTTTCTGGAATGTTCTAAGCTGTTTAAAGGCACAGTCAAGTTAGTGTATGTAAACTTCTGACCCACTGGAATTGTGATACAGTGAATTATAAGTGAAATAATCTGTCTGTAAACAATTGTTGGAAAAGTTTCTTGTGTCATGCACAAAGTAGATGTCCTAGCCGACTTGCGAAAACCATAGTTTGTTAAAACCTCTTGGCGCACAGATCCCTTTAGCGGGATTATTTTCGTAAACATCCGCTGAATTGCAGAGTGCCAAATTTAAAAAAAAATACAAAAAATATATTGCAATATACCAAAACACAGTTTAGCTTGTTGTTAATCCGCCTGTCGTGTCAGATTTTGAAAATATAGTTTACAGCGAAAGCAATCCAAGCGTTTGTGTGAGTTTATCGATCAGTAGACAAAACATTACAAACAGCTAGCAGCAATGTAGCTTGGTCACGAAAGTTAGAAAAGCAATAAAATGAATCGCTTACCTTTGATGATCTTCGGATGTTTGCACTCACGAGACTCCCAGTTACACAATAAATGTTCCTTTTGTTCGATAAAGATTATTTTTATATCCAAAAACCTCCCTTTGGTTGGCGCGTTATGTTCAGTAATCCACAGGCTCATTCAGGTCATGAAGGGCGGACGAAAATTCCAAATAGTATCCGTAAAGTTCGTAGAAACATGTCAAACGTTTTTTAGAATCAATCCTCAGGTTGTTTTTAACATAAATAATCGATAATATTTCAACCGGACGGTAAACTATTCAATACAAGAGATAAAGAAAATGTCGAGCTACCACTTTCGCGCGCATGAACTAAACGAAGGACATCTGACAGTCCACTGACGCGATTTGATAAATCTCGCTCATTTTTCAGAATAAAAGCTTGAAACTATGTCTAAAGACTGTTCACACCCTGTGGAAGCCATTGGAAATCTGGTTGCTATCCCTTTATATGGAGGAAAGGCAGGCAATGGAACAGGGATTTTTCAAAATAAGAGGCACTTCCTGGTTGGATTTCCTCAGGTTTTTGCCTGCAAAATCAGTTCTGTTATACTCAATGACAATATTTTGACAGTTTTGGAAACTTTAGAGTGTTTTCTATCCTAATCTGTCAATTATATGCATATTCTAGCAACTGGGCCTGAGAAATAGGCCGTTTACTTTGGGAACGTTATTTTTCCAAACGTAAAAATACTGCCCCTTGCTTCATATTTGTGGGGTGGTTGACAAACAAGTTTTAATGACTCCAACCTAAGTGTATGTAAACTTCCGACTTCAACTGTATATAGTCTTAATTCATTCCTACTTAGATTTGTGTTTATTGGGTATCTGTTGTGTAATTTGTTAGATATTACTGCACTGTCAGAGCTAGAAGAACAAGCATTTCACTACACCCGCGACAAGATCTGCTAATAACGTGTATGTGACCAATAACATTGGATTTAAGAGGGAGAGAGACAGAGAGAGAGCGTGAGAGAGAAAGAAAAAGAAAGGTGAGACAGATGCCAAGAGAGCGAGAAAGAGAGACCACAAATACTAATTTCATCTAGACAACGTTGCCCTAGAGCACCAAAAAAACGAAACATACCTCGGAATAAGCATCAACGCAACAAAACTTCCACAAAGCTGTGAACGATCTGAGAGACAGGGCTAGAAGGGCCTTCTATGCCATCAAAAGAAAAAAAAATTCAACATACTAATTAGGATCTGGCTAGAAGTACTTGAATCAGTTATAGAACCCTTTGCCCTTTATGGTTGTGAGGTCTGGGGTCCGCTCACCAACCAAGAATTCACAAAATGGGACAAACACAAAATTGAGTCTCTGCATGCTGATTTCTGCAAAAAATATCCTCTGTGTCAATGTAAAACACCAAATAATGCATGCAGAGCAGAATTAGGTCGATACCCGCTAATTATCAAAATCCAGAAAAGAGGCGATATATTCTGCAACCACCTAAAAGGAAGTGATTCCCAAACCTTCCATAACAAATTAATCACCTACTGGGAGATGAACCTGGAGAAGAGTCCCAGGCAAGCTGGTCATGGGGCTCTGTTCACAAACAAAAACAGACCCCATAGAGCCCCAGGACAGCAACACAATTAGACACAAACAAATCATTAGAAAACCAAAAGATAATTAATTGACACATTGTAAAGAATTGACAAAATAAATTAGAAAACTAGAATGCTATTTGGCCCTAAACAGAGACTACACAGTGGCAGAATATCTGACCACTGTGACTGACCCAAAATGAAGGAAAGCTTTGATTATGTACAGACTCAGTGAGCAAAGCCTTGCTATTAAGAAAGGCCGACGTAGGCAGACTTGGCTCTCAAGAGAAGGCAGGCTATGTGCACACGGCCCACAAAATGAGGTGGAAACTGAAATATACTTCCTAACCTCCTGCCAAATGTATGACCATATTAGAGACACATATTTCCCTCAGATTACACAGACCCACAAAGAATTCGAAAACAAATACAATTTTGATAAACTCCCACGCAGTGTGCCATCACAGCAGCACGATTTGTGACCTATTGCCAAAAGAAAAGGCAACCAGTGATGAAGAAACACCATTGTAAATACAACCCATATTTATGTTTATTTATTTTCCCTTTTGTACTTTAACTATTTGCACATCGTTACAACACTGTATATAGCCATAATAACACAATTGAAATGTCTTTATTCTTTTTGAACTTTTGTGAGTGTAATGTTTACTGTTCATTTTTTATTCTTTATTTCACTTTTGTTTATTATCTATTTCCCTTGCTTTGGCAATGTAAGCATGTATTTCCCATACCAATATAGCCCTTTAAATTGAAAATGAAATTGAGAGAGACTGAATAAAACCTTGTCACTGAGAGCTTATGGTCCAGATGTCGGGGCACAAAAAGATCTGTGCAGCCCATGATCACCAGCAGCTTGAGTATGGCTATTCAGGCCTCTCAGTGCCTCTCAGCCAGGCAGTCAGGTGGGCAGGGGACAGATATAATAAGATGGTCTATTGTGTTTGAGGGTACTGCAGAGAAACCGAGGCGGTTAGCGTCTAATAAAGCACCATGTTCACACAATCACCACGTAAAAACATTGCAGCATGGCCCTTCGCCCGTTAGCCTCTCCCACATGATAACTGTCTGCACCGCTTTATACCATTTCATGTTCGACAGGAAATTGAACAGTCGTCTGAGATAATGGAGTGTGTGAACCTTTTGTCCTTTGATATAAATAACGATAACAGAGAAAGATAACACCTTGGATGATGTAATGTGTGGGTGTGTGTGTGTGTGAGTGCATGTCTCTGATACATTGATGAGGGTTTAGTAGTTTTGGATGTGAAATGGAACCTGATGTTATCTCCTTTGTGAGCAAATTAAAAAGGCACCAAGGGGATTATGTGGAAAGCATAACCGCAGCATATTTGGTCCCTCCACAAACCCTAATTCCAGTCTCAACCCTAACTCTAGCCTTAACCCTAACCCTAATCTCAACCCTAACCCTAACCATGTGATGGCAGCCTGCCCAGTCTACATGTTAGCAACCTTCCGTTTGAAAGAGTTTCAAGAAAATAACCACCCAACACCCAGGCACGACAACAACAAGTTGTGAAGAGGCGACTCCGGGATGCTGGCCGCCTAGGCAAAGTTGCAAAGAAAAATACATATCTCTGACTGGCCAATAAAAAGAAAATATTAAGATGGGCAAAAAGAACACAGACAATGGACATAGGAACTTTGCCTAGAAGGCCAGCATCCCGAAGTCGCCTCTTCACTGTTGACGTTGAGACTGGTGTTTTGCGGGTACAATTTAATGAAGTTGCCAGTGTAGGACTTGTGAGGTGTCTGTTTCTCAAACTAGACACTAATGTACTTGTCCTCTTGCTCAGGTGTACACTGGGGCCTCCCACTCCTCTTTCTATTATGGTTAGAGCCAGTTTGCGCTGTTCTGTGAAGGGAGTAGTACGCCACGTTGTACGAGATCTTCAGTTTCCTGGCAATTTCTCACATGGAATAACCTTCATTTCTCAGAACAAGAATAGACTGACGAGTTTCAGAAGAAAGTTATTTGTTTCTGACCATTTTGAGCCTGTAATCGAACTCACAAATGCTGATGCTCCAGATACTCAACTAGTCTAAAGAAGGTCAGTTTTATTGCTTCTTCAATCAGGACAGCAGTTTTCACCTGTGCTAACATAATTTCAGAAGGGTTTTCTAATGGGCAATTAGCCTTTTAAAATGATAAACTTGGATTAGCTAACACGACATGCCATTGGAACACAGGAGTGATGGTTGCTGATAGTGGGCACCTGTACGCGTATGTAGATATTCCATTAAAAATCAGCCGTTTCCAGCTACAATAGTCATTTACATCATCAACAATGTATACACTGTATTTCTGATCAATTTTATGTTAATTTAATGGACAAAAAAATAGTTTTTCTTTCAAAAACAAGGACATTTCTAAGTGACCCCAAACTTTTGATCGGTAGTGTACATTTTACGGACACAGTATGTTTTACATTAGTTATCTTTGTTTGTTTTTAGTCCCATCCTTCAGCTCCACTCAACCCCTCCCATCTATCTCTGAACACCATCCAGTTTTGATTTCTATTTGCCATATACAGTGGGGAGAACAAGTATTTGATACACTGCCGATTTTGCAGGTTTTCCTACTTACAAAGCATGTAGAGGTCTGTAATTTTTATCATAGGTACACTTCAACTATGAGAGACGGAATCTAAAACGATAATCCAGAAAATCACATTGTATGATTTTTAAGTAATTAATTTGCATTTTATTGCATGACATAAGTATTTGATACATCAGAAAAGCAGAACTTAATATTTGGTACAGAAACCTTTGTTTGCAATTACAGAGATCATACGTTTCCTGTAGTTCTTGACTAGGTTTGCACACACTGCAGCAGGGATTTTGGCCCACTCCTCCCTACAGATCTTCTCCAGATCCTTCAGGTTTCGGGGCTGTCGCTGGGCAATACGGACTTTCAGCTCCCTCCAAAGATTTTCTATTGGGTTCAGGTCTGGAGACTGGCTAGGCCACTCCAGGACCTTGAGATGCTTCTTACGGAGCCACTCCTTAGTTGCCATGGCTGTGTGCTTCGTGTCGTTGTCATGCTGGAAGACCCAGCCACGACCCATCTTCAATGCTCTTACTGAGGGAAGGAGGTTGTTGGCCAAGATCTCGCGATACATGGCCCCATCCATCCTCCCCTCAATACGGTGCAGTCGTCCTGTCCCCTTTGCAGAAAAGCATCCCCAAAGAATGATGTTTCCACCTCCATGCTTCACGGTTGGGATGGTGTTCTTGGGGTTGTACTCATACTTCTTCTTCCTCCAAACACGGCGAGTGGAGTTAGACCAAAAAGCTCTATTTTTGTCTCATCAGACCACATGACCTTCTCCCATTCCTCCTCTGGATCATCCAGATGGTCATTGGCAAACTTCAGACAGGCCTGGACATGCACTGGCTTAAGCAGGGGGACCTTGCGTGCGCTGCAGGATTTTAATCCATGACGGCGTAGTGTGTTACTAATGGTTTTCTTTGAGACTGTGGTCCCAGCTCTCTTCAGGTCATTGACCAGGTCCTGCCGTGTAGTTCTGGGCTGATCCCTCACCTTCCTCATGATCATTGATGCCCCACGAGGTGAAATCTTGCATGGAGCCCCAGACCGAGGGTGATTGACCGTCATCTTGAACTTCTTCCATTTTCTAATAATTGCGCCAACAATTGTTTCCTTCTCACCAAGCTGCTTGCCTATTGTCCTGTAGCCCATCCCAGCCTTGTGCAGGTCTACAATTTTATCCCTGATGTCCTTACACAGCTCTCTGGTCTTGGCCATTGTGGAGAGGTTGGAATCTGTTTGATTGTGTGTGGACAGGTGTCTTTTATACAGGTAACGAGTTCAAACAGGTGCAGCTAATACAGGTAATGAGTGGAGAACAGGAGGGCTTCTTAAAGAAAAACTAACAGGTCTGTGAGAGCCGGAATTCTTACTGGTTGGTAGGTGATCAAATACTTATGTCATGCAATAACATGCAAATTAATTATTTAAAAATCATACAATGTGATTTTCTGGATTTTTGTTTTAGATTCCGTCTCTCACAGTTGAAGTGTACCTATGATAAAAATTACAGACCTCTACATGCTTTGTAAGTAGGAAAACCTGCAAAATCGGCAGTGTATCAAATACTTGTTCTCCCCACTGTATTTTTCAACTGTGCTGTGATGTTTCACAAAAGTTCTCAACCTTTCAATTCTCCTAGTTTCTACAGATTGTAAATTAAAGGTACACAGCAGATGCCAGGGAGGAATAAGAGATAGAGATGTGGAGTGAGGCGTGGGGTAGTGGAGCGAGAGGAGAGTGGAGGGAAAGAGGAAGAGAGTGAAGGAGAGGAGATAGAAGAGGAAAGTGAAGCGGAGGGAGAGGAAAGTGGAGGGAGAGGAAGAAGCAGAGGGAGAGGAGGAGGAATAGATAGGGGAAGAAGGAGAGCACACCCTAGAGGAGGGCCTACTTGTCCATGGCATGTCAGCCCGAAGTCCCACCATTCACCCTTGTACCACAAAGCCTGGGCCTAAAGTGACAGTGGCAGGGGTTTTGGAGTTGGTTTTAAAAGCGGTAGGAACTGATATCTGTTCCAGTGCTTGTAATGGATTACAACAAGAATATGGGCGGGGTTGACCCTCTTGACCAACTGAGGAGCTATTACAGTGTTGGACGCACAGGCAGACCATGGTGGAAGTATGTGTTTTGGGGATGCTCAACATTGCCATCATAAATGCATTCATTGTGTAGGGGATCCTGCAAAGCCTCTTCCCAAATACCACAGTCATTCGTCCCTAAAGGTGTTCAAAATGTAGCTTGCGCATTCACTTTGCGGTATGGCTACAGTGGCAGGAAGGAAACAAGAGTGTGGCACCAGCAAATGTGGAGTGAGTTGTAACTCCTGTCATGAACCGGCTCAAAGTGCGTAACAAAAAGGGAGACAACGTGGAGATAAAGAATAACAAAACATATTTATGAACTAAAGTCAACTAAATATAATTAACAATGGTGTGTGTGTAGTCAGTAATCAGTAGTGTAAGTGAGTGTAAGTGCAGAAATGTGATAATGAGGGGTGTTGAAAGGTGCCAACGCAAACAACCAAAAACTGGCACAAAAATGCAACAACCACAATCTGTGTCTGCATGGAGAGAGTCTCCCCAATGAATGGGGAAGAGGTGCACTTATCCTGGGACACACCCGAGACCAGGTGTGTCCCATTTCTCTGACGACCCTCCCGGCTCCGCCCACCGACATCCTATCAAGGAAAACAAGAGCTAAGAGAAAGAATTCAGCCGACAGAGTGGGAGGGTCGTCACACTCCTTTAAAAGCAGATGAAGTTTGAAGGGCGCAAGAGAGGGTGTGTGGTGTGCATCCTGAGTGGACGTAGGGCAAAGAGTGGGAGATGTGTAGAAACCTCCTTTGGGTGCTCTATGTGTTCTGTGCCACTTTCCAGGATGGTGCCATGCTTCCAGAAGTTCCATGACATGTTTTAGGCTAAATGAAAACACTAAAGTGACAGTGTAAAATATGTATTGTATAAATGTGTATATGTATAAAATGTATAAAATATTTTATTGTCTCTGAACAGTTGTTGCGTTTTGTATCTTCTCTCTTTTTCTGTCTCTATCTAATATGTGTTGCATTCACAGAATTTTTGTCAAAGCAGGCTACTATTTCTACATTTTGTGTCAGGCCTAGTCTGTACTAAATCTTATTGAGAGAGGATGTCTACATTTTGAAATAGTCTCTGAATAGTTTGCATTTTTTACCCATGTTACAGAAGTAAGAATTGTTGTCACTAAAATAGCCTACTTTGTGTGGGTTTTGAAATACTTTCTGAATATTGTCCTCTGGTCACATTTTGCATTTCTTTAATATGTATATGTAATTAATATTTATAAGTATAATATATTATACTTGGTACATTTTGAGTGAGTAATTGTACTACAATTTAAATACTCCATTTGTTTTTGTTGTTGAGCGTTAATAATTTTTTTATGCTGAGTGTCTTTACACAATGGAAGACAACATTTGTGTTATTCCTATTTACATGAATGTGCTGTCATATTAAAGAAGTGGTTGTGCTCTTTAAAACAAAGTTAACTTGTAATTGTCATTTGTTCTGTGTTTTTGAGCTACTGTATATCTGTTTGTTTGAATTGTGTGAGAAAATTAGCTAAGTACAACATCATTCTAGAATTCTATTGGTGTCTAAAGGGTTAAACCAGAATAAAAAACCCTGTATGTTTCTATATAACAGTTCTATAAATAAGCATAAAAAGGGTTCTAAATAGCCCCAAAAGGGTTGTAACTAGGGTTGAATGGCGGGAACCCGGTTACCGAGATTTACCGCCCAAAACCACTCCCTTTTCCCGGGCTAAATAACTGCGAGAAACTGGTAAATTATAGTAAATTATTATATGAATAGCATGGTGTGAAATGGAACTATTAAATTATACTGTATGTGATGTCTAAATCTGGCTTCAGCCTCTGGATGATGAATCAACACTCAGGGTGGGGACAAATAGCCCATCTCAGTACAGAGTGCACTTCACAATGCATGTACACTAGACCTATCATCTCATCATGGTAACTTTTTTTTCTTGTCACAGGTAGGCCTACATTTGCTGCCGCAAAGCCTATGCTACAGTAATAAAGACTGAATGCGCGTCTAATTTACTCATCTCCATCTGGCTTTTGGGGTCACCTTGTTTTTTAATTGTAAAGATGGTAATTTTTTTAAATTTCAGCTGCAGATTATTAAAACAGCCTATCACTTGAATATTGTTGATTTAAATCAAAGCATGCGCAATCACTCTCTCACAGTCTTTATCTCCTGTTCGAGATTGATATAATTTAACTAGAATTACAGGTTCCATTTAGAACCTTATGAGCATGGTTCTTTATAGAACCAAAAAGGGTTCCGCTATGGTTACAAGCCAAATAACACTTATTTGCACTATATAGAATTATTTGTTTTTAGTGTGTACTGTAACAATTTAATTTGACACGGTTGGTCGGGGTGAAAAACACAACACTAGATTGAATGATGCACTCAGTCCCCTGATTATTCTGTTTCTGTGAATAGGGCACTGAATAGCTGTGACTGGTAGCTTTCAGCCAGCCAGCTACTGGATGCAATTAGCAGTAATTGCAAGATGAATGATGAATTATGAAAATAACCATAAGAAGAACTTGGAAAATGTCTGATGTTTATTTTCTAAGTAATAGTCCCCTCAAGTGGTTTCTAGATAATGACTGAAAATACTGAGAAAACGTGTGGTCTCTCACAGCACAAACTGTGTAGATGTCTTTATTGAATGGTAATGCAGTACATACAGCATAACTAAACTATAGTTTGTATGTTTGCAAGTTGCCTTTAGTAGTAAAATGGTCTCTCACAGATCAAAATGTATATATAGCATCTTTATTGTAATGCCAATACACAGTACATAGAATTTCAGAGTATCCTAAATATTGTATTTTAAAGATGCACTATGCAGAAATCTCTCCACCATTTCCTGGTTACTAATATTGTAATAGTTCACCTAATTTCAGTTTATGTGACAAAACAAGGAAGTATAGTGTAGAGAATTATTTTACCATCTAAATTGATGTGATTTTTTTTTTCCATAACCAGAAATATTGTATTTTCAGCTGTTTGAAGCTGGTGTACAAAACCAAGAGTAAAAGACGTAAAAACTCAACTTAAGAACGGGAAGCATAGAAATAGCGCACATAGAACAGATCTACCGCTTCTTAGACTTGTTTTCATTGAGCATGACAGATTTATAACACACATATATATATGTGAATTTGGTTGGGTCGCCCAAAAAGAGTACATATTGCAGCTTTAAGGTTCACCCTGGCTACATGTCTACCATCTTGTTTGTTCAACAAATGATCTGTATAAGAAAGGGATGATAACGTGGGGAAATGAAGGACAAAGGATAGATAGTTCTCTCCTCCATGTCATTATCAAGGTACCATTAGGATATCTCTCAAAGCACAACCATAGGTCTTTTCTTCCCGCGTGAAGTCTCAGAATTTGGAATGTTCCTCCTTCATAAGAAAGAGTGAGCCCTGAGGTATTTAAGTAGATAACTACCTTTGAGGTTAGGGTCTATACCATCATGTTTAAATTCAGTAGAGAACAAGAGATATTTCTCTCTCTGAAGTCTACACTCTCCCCCAAAAAAAGTTATTGATGGGTTCTTTGTCAGGGTTGAGGGTGATTTCAGGCAGAGTTCTTTACTGCTCAGGAAGTTTTTTTTACTGCTGTGATGGTTGTGAAGAACTATCCTGTTCTTTCCTTCTCCTCCACCATGTTTTCCTTTATGCCATGAAATGCTATACTGATAAAAAGTTCCTGTAATTTTCCAGTACACTACAGGCTACTGGTTGCAGTGAAAATACAGTAAACAACAAGTTACTGAATGTTGTGTATTTGTGCCAACCGTCGCTAGAAGTGTTGTACCAGTGGTTATGTTGTCGAAAGTTGAGCACCTATTGGAACACAATTCTGCAATCTTAGCAACAACAGAAAACATCAATTTCCTGATGATAATATGCCAATAAATGACCAGAAAAAGCAGTAACCGCTCAACAGTGCAGCTTTTGATTGTCCCATACTCTAAAAAAAGAGTATATAGTTGAGCATAGACAAATTAGATGTTCAACTAATATCAACATAATAATAATAATAATAAAATCACTTAAACTTGTACAACACTTCCATTAACGGTTGGCACAAAGACAACATATTTTAGACCATGCCTCCAAATATGCTAATGAGCCCCTGCCAACACATTGATCCCACCTACATTTCAAAGTGTAGTAATGATGGTACCTTATATTTAATATATTGGGTCGAAAAAACAGTGTTCCTTGTTAGAGGGTTCTAAAAAATCGAAGGGTTCTACTTGGCACCCAAAAGGGTTCCCCCTATAGGGACAAATGACGGAATGTCTATTGGTTTTAACCTTTTAACAATTTCTATCATACCCACAGACCCGGTGGTGTAGAAAACCTGATATATCTAGCCATGATGGAGCTCTCATTTCATTGTGTGTCACAAGTGGCACCCTATTCCCTATATAGTACACTTCTTTTGATCAAGGCCCTTGTCAAAAAGTAGTGCACTATGTAGGGAATAGGGTTCCATTTGGGCAGCAACTTCATCTGTCCAGAGGGGAATTCTTAGTTGCGTTTTTATCATTATCACATTATATCAAAATATAAAAAATATTCCAATGTTTAAAAACTCTCAAGGAAGGAAGAAAAATATAAATTCACAATGATCCTTAAAGCATATTCTAATTTCCTCTCTCTCAGATATTAGAGGGATGAAAAGCCAATTGAGCTGAGACTGTCTTTTAATATGGAGCTAAGGCTGTCTTTGTCCCAAATGGCACTCTATTCCCTTTTTAGTGCACTACTTTTGACCAGGGCCCATAGTGCACTCGTCAAAAGCTGTGTACTATTTCAGGGAATAGGGTGCCATTTGGGACGCAGGCAGCCTTAGCTCCATATTAAAAGACTGTCGTTAATATACCTCAATTTGGAATAAGGGAAGGATCCAGTCAGCAGAACAGAAATATATTAGCTAGCTTCATATCCAGTCAAACTAAGAGAGAAAGAGCAGATTGCCAAATGGAGGCTGACAACTTACAGCGATATCACTGGTATTTTGTTTATAATGCCCATAAATATAAATCTGTGGTGGAGGCATATATAGTCAGCAGATTTAGACTACAGTAAATTGCATCATGTTTTGCAGCTCTTGGAAAAATGGATTTTTATAGTAGATGCAAGTTGAATGTTGTGGAACAGCTGTTCTGTTCATTAAAACATGGCCATGTAACATATTATGCCCTCTCAACATACCCGCCCTCTCAATTGAAAGTTCAAGGTATGATGACATAATTCTTTCAGAGGTGCAGTAGGGGGTAAATGTAAAAGGTTAATGTAAAGGTACATTTATCTTTCTTCTTGTCCTTTCAAAACCCTGACAGTTCCTATAATATTAGGGCCTAGATTCAATCAGATCAAGCGTTAACTGGCAATAGCAGACACCCCCATAGTGGATGTTTGGAGGTGCCAGAGGATCATTGTCATGAAGCCACACCCGCCCTACTCGCATTAGTTCAGAATGAGAAAGTGTAGGCCATATAGAAATATTTACGGTCAAATTGAAAAATCATTTGACTAAATCATGAGCATTTCTATCATCCTAATCATTCCAGTGTTTGAACTTGTAAACAAGGTTGCGTGGGATTTCTGTTAATGCGACTGTCATGGCAATATCTGCTTTAGGTGTAATGCTGGGAGCAATTTGTGGATTTGACAGCGCTAACGCAGTTCCACCTCCGACACCGCCAAAACAACCGCTATATATGCGGATGTTGGCTCAAACGGATCTGATTGAATAGAGCCCTAAGTAACATTCCCATAAAAGTCATGATCCACCCCCACGATCAAAACATTCTATACACATTCAACAACCTCACTCTCAAAATGTTGATGCAACAGAAAGGATCATTGGATTTGACAAAAGTGGATTAAGGATGTGATTGTAGAAGAAGAAAAAGAAAGAGTGGAAAAAGCTGTAATTGGATATCTAGTGTGTGGATAAAACCGGGTCTCATTTGAGGTGTTTATTTATTTATGCTCTCCTTACCGATTAAGGGGGTTATCTACGGGACACACGGGTGCATCCAAAGTGGTGCTCTAATAATGTGGAAAATATTTTTTTTGGCAGAAAAAGCTTCTTTGTCGATTTGAATGCGTCACAGAACGATTTGAATAGCTCTGATTGGTGGGGGCTCTGATTGTGATTATCACTCCATCTTGTTCTGCATGTGGCATGAAACAGTCTGCGGTCCATCCCAAATGGATCCCTATTCCCTGTATAATGCACTACATTTGACCAGAGCCTGTCAAAAGTAGTGCACTATAAAGGGAATAGGGTGTCATTTAGGATACAGACTCTGTCTGAGGATGTAATAAGGTAATCAAAATGGGAAGATCATTATCTGCCAAGGTAATCAGAGAAACTTTGAAATTCAGAGAAAATAACTCAGCAGCCAGATAAATTACTTGAACAGCAGCGAACTGACAAGGGTATCAACATCTAGACCCATTTTAGAATTACGGTATTACTCATAGAAAACTAAACTTGTTCCACTATCTGCTGTCTAAACAAGAAGTGGTTTTCACACTACAGTATGTGTGGAAGCATTACATGACCATAGCATTTTTATTGTTGATATTGATTGGACACCAGATGGAACATTTGTTGGATGCTTATCAGTATCATTGATAGATTGGTGAAATACAACAAAATTAGGCCTACATAAATGAATTATCCCAGAATATTAATGAATTATCCCAGAATATGAGGTGTTACCAAACTAATTTACACAGCTCAGGTGTATGCTATACTCAGCATGGGGGAAAAAATGATTGGGTTGGTTTTACGTTGGCAGAAAGTTACTTATTATTCAAGTGAATGATGTTAGAGTGGATATGTGGACGGGTTTGTCTTAAAACTGTTTGGCTCCTTATTGATTTGGTTTCTGAGTAATGGTAATTGTCTCTATCACATTTCCTTACACCTACTTCTATTTAACCTTTATTCATATAGATCAACTTTTGCATCCCAAATGGCACCCTATTCCCTAAAGAGTACACTACATTTGAGCACAGCCCTACGGGGGAATAGGGTGCCATTTGGGAGGCATACAATATTTTCCACTATTCTTCCAACCAAGCCTACTCTTCTCCACCAATCTTATATAGTCATTCTAGTGGCCATCCTCACACAACTAGTGTTTTTACTTTGAGAAATCGTAGTTTTCTTTCCATAAAGAATTGGAGTCCAGGGTGAATCTGACTGGAAATAAGGGTCAACACATTCTGAACAGAATTTAGATCCTTTGGTGTTTCCAATAAACACACAATGGTCGCAGGGGAACTCCAGAGCAAGTGTTAATAAAGTGCTCGGTAGCTGGGGTTTCATTTATTTCCTCTAAAGAATCATATTAAATAAACTCTCCTCTGAGATTTGGATACCCGGGCCTTGGTTTTTGCTAGCAGGCAATAGCAGTACAGGCAGAATAAAATGTTTCCCTTCTCAGTAAGCGGGAGCATGCAGAGATTCAAGAATCAAGAGTAGCTATATTATTTTAGTATTTGGTTCACATTCCAGTAATATTTTCCCGAAGACAAGGGAATGGAGGGAACGAGCAGGTAGAGCAGCATATACAGTTTATGCAGTACATGCATGATAATTAAAGTGATTCCACTCTAACGTTCTCTGGGGAGTCATCTAAGAGGAAGATACTCAAGGCCTGATATACTATTAGTGAGGATCCAACATCTAAGCTACTTATTAAACACTTTATAAAGCCACCTAGATGTTTCAGAAATCTTTCATACGCAATTCTAAAGGATCACAGAAGGGTTATGGAGTGTCTATGAAGTGTTTTTGAAGACTTTATGAATGCTCTATAAAGTTATTGTTGCTTCTTTAAAATGGAATGGAAATGTTGGTTATATTATGTAAATGAGCTAAAAAGCAAACTCAGGTCCTTTGCAGTGACATTTCTCATTAAAATTCCTCAAGACAAAACATCTCAGTTTCTGAGGTATTTTATGTAGACTAAAGACTTTACTAAAGTAGTTGAGGAGAATACTTAAGTTACCCACTTCGTGAATCTTTGAGGTTGTTCTATATGTAGCTATTCCAAGAACATCATTGTCCGTTGTTCCTTCATAATCTCTGCATATGTCTGCCTTTCATCTCTAGGGCTTCATTCATTCTGATTTAGAATGCAGCAAGGTGATGTTTCTGTGTGGATATGTCGTCTACGTGCTTCTCCTAAATACATAAACGGCACAGGAAATGTGGACAGCATCGGCAAGAAACCTCCCTAAAGGCCAACACAAGCTTTTTATCTCTGCTTCGGTAAGAATAATAAGTCCCCATGTGCCATGAAAATGGTCGCACATAATCACGAAACTTCAAACATTAATGATCACTGACAATTCTTACTATCACCTATAGGGCTTTAGTGTTCGTTGTCTCTCACTACAGGTATTCCCGAATCCTTTTGCATGTCTTCAGCATGCTTAATGACACTACAAAGGTATAGCGGAATGCAAACTGGATTCAGTTGGATGATCTATAATACCAACAAAACAACTAATGGAATGGCCTCTCCCCAATGGAACACTTTACACTGTAAAGTGTGTACTCCTATATGCACTCCACTACAGAAAATGACTGAATATGAAGTTGCAATAATCGTATAAACAAAAGACTGCAGTGCTACACTTTCCCCTACACTCCAAATCAGAAACCGTGATCGTTTGTTCTTATGCATATCATGGATGATGGATGAACAAATATCTTATATTCTTCTTCTCATAAAGTGTAGGCCCTAATTTAGTTGTTTTTTTTGCCACTCGACTTTGTCTCCCCAAAGAGCTCATTATCTCTTTAATTTCCAATTATTCTGAAAACAAATGACTACACCTGGTGTCCCATGGCCCTGCTCTCAATGGCATACCTGGGATAGTGTATTGTAGCATCCGCACTCCTGTCTGTCTGTCAGATGATCAAAGAATCCCATAGACGCCTGTATACCATTTATGCAAAGTAAGCCTATATTCCATAGAATCTGAGGTAGAGTTCTTTTCCATCCCAAAAATTATTTAGAAGGTGGAATGTGGAATGCTTCCTCGTGGGATTTCACGCACAACTGTTAGTCATCAAGATGAGTTGTTGAGAATGATGCATTATGGGAAAATTTGTCGGATGGGGAACGGGGAGGATCATTTACTGTTGTTTAGGCGTTTACTCATGTTTAGATTGCTCCTCTCAGGAGACTTCGATTTAGAACTTGACTTTAACAAATCAAAACAAAGGGTAGACTGTTACAGATTACAGTTAGATAACTCGGGGAAAAAATACAGGATAGATTATACAGATAACAACTGAACAAAAATATGAGATGGTCAACAGGGTATGCATACAGTAAAGGTAAACAGGGTATGCATACAATAAAGTCAGGCCCAACAAAAAACATGGGGATTGGTATATATACTATATATATATGTGCAATATCGGAGTGCCAAGTCTAGGTCAAAAAGGTTCCTTAACAGCTTCTACCCTGAAGCCATAAGACTGCTGCACAATTAATCAAAATGCCACCCGGACTTTTTGTATTGAAACCACTGCTGCTACTCGCTGTTTATGATCTATTTATTTATAATCACTTTACCCCTACTTACAGTACATGTCATTTTCTACTTTTTTTGTAAATATTTTCTTAACTCTATTTTCTTAAAACTGTATTGTTGGTTAAGGGCTTGTAAGTAAGCATTTCACGGTAAGGCGCATGTAACAAATAAGCACACAAAATTGAGCACACAGCTATGAAATCGCCATAGACAAACACTGGCAGTGGAATGGCCTTACGAAGAGCTCAGTGACCATCATAGGATGCCACCTTTCCAACAAATCAGTTCATCAAATTTCTGCCCTGCTAGAGTTGCTCCGGTCAACTGTAAGTGCTGTAATTGTGAAGTGTAAATGTCTAAGAGCAGAAACGACTCAGCCGTGAAGTGGTAGGTTGCACAAGCTCACAGAATGGGACCGGCGAGCGTAAAAATCGTTTGTCCTTGGTTGCAACACTCACTACCAAGTTCCAAACTGCCTCTGGAAGGAATGTCAGCACAATAACTGTTTGTTGAGAGCTTCATGAAATGGGTTTCCATGGCCGAGCAGCTGCACACAAGCCTAAAATCACCATGTGCAATGCCAAGCGTCGGCTGGAGTGGTGTAAAGCTTGCCACTATTTGACTCTGGAGCAATGGAAATGCGTTCTCTGGATTGATGAATCATGCTTCACCATCTGGCAGTCCGACGGGCAAATCTGGGTTTGGCGGATGCCAGGAGAACGCTACCTCCCCCAATGCATAGTTCCAACTGTAAAGTTTGGTGGAGGAGGAATAATGGTCTGGGGCTGTGTAAAGGAAATGTTACTTGTCTTTGGTGTCATAAACAATCCTTGGTTCCTGCCTGTGCCTGGTAGAGATAGGTCTTCCTATTGGGAATAATTGAGTCCTTGTTGAAGGAAATAGTCTTAGTAATTTGAAGAAGTAAATTTTTCAATATAAGGACGAACAGAGGGATTGAGCATTGGGACTGATATTAAATTACAGGCCGCTCACTCTTCAAGGCCTGCTCCACTGCTCTTGTGTAATCTGTTGTTTGGGTTAGAGATAAGATTCCTGTAGAACAATAGATAGCTGCCAGTACACACTGAACTCAAAGAGGCTGTAAGAGAGACAGTGGGGAAATGAATAACTGAGATATGAGTAATTGAATAAGACACGTTTTTGACAATTGTGACCTACCGGCTCACATCAGTCTTATGTAGCAAAATTTGAAATTTCGTTTTTTACATTGGATAAAAGTAGAGACTCAGAGCTACACAATGGTATATCATACACTACAGTTCAGGAACAATAGGAAAGTAATTATGCTTTGAAAGTTAAAAAACTTGTAAACTCACTTTTGAGAAAATGGCCTTTGAATGTTTTGGCGCCTACTGAAGAGTTCTTCTTTGTCTACATCCATTCAGCATCGTCCTCCACCTCTTAAGCTTTAGCCCCACCCATCTCTTTATGGGTTGATCCGAGCGTTCTGTACTAACAACAGCAGTCAAGCACCCAAGCTAACTTGCTAGCTACTTCCAGACAGAAATGAGAGAACAGCTCAGTTAATATTTCCCGCCCTTGCATGGCTGGTTAGACTGTTATGTTATCCAGAGCATTGGTGACTGCAACAGTGCTGTCAGATTGTCTGTTCGTAAATTCTGAGTGTTTCACTCTTGGAGCATTCAATGCGCACACTGTAGGGTTGATCCGAACATCCTGACCTAATGGCAGTCAAGCACCCAAGCTAACTGGCTAACATTGGCTAGCTTGACAGCTACTTCCAAACACAAATGAGAGAATACCCCATTCTGACCATTTTACTCGCCCTAGCAGAGCTGGTTAGGTTGTTTCCATGTTATCCAGAGCGTTGGTGCCTATAACTGTGCTGCTGACATCAATTTATTTACGCTTTTTTGCTGACATCGGTCATATTCAACGGGTGTTGAGTGTTGGTAAATTCATCAGTTATTCTGCGCTCTGGCACAATCAGATGAGAGTAGATGGCCAGACTGAATTTACGAACGCACACTAAATGGTTACTTGCAAAGTGGAGTCTTTTAAGACATGTAGCTAGCTAGGTAAACAATGAACCATAATCCCAACTCATGATGTTACTACGCTGCATGAATATGCAGGTAGCTAACCAAACAGGTTCAATGTTAGCTAGCTAACATTAGGCTATACCTAGCCAAGCAAATTACTCTGAAATATGAATAATAAGATCATACACGTAACGTTAGCTAGCGAGTCAGCCACCTAACTTTAGCTAGCTAGTTAATAGTACACTTTAATGTGAAATGAAACCACTTTCTGTCAAAATTAGAAACGTGTAATGTCTGAAACTGTAGGTAGCCAGACTATTTTACCGGTATACATCATTCACGTCTCTTGTCAGATGCCATAGTGGCCCTGAGTTTGAAGATGTACATTTAACATTTTACATTTAAGTCATTTAGCAGACGCTCTTATCCAGAGCGACTTACAAATTGGTGCATTCACCTTATGATATCCAGTGGAACAACCACTTTACAATAGTGCATCTAACTCTTTTAAGGGGGGGGGGGTAAGAAGGATTACTTTATCCTATCCTAGGTATTCCTTAAAGAGGTGGGGTTTCAGGTGTCTCCGGAAGGTGGTGATTGACTCCGCTGACCTGGCGTCGTGAGGGAGTTTGTTCCACCATTGGGGTGCCAGAGCAGCGAACAGTTTTGACTGGGCTGAGCGGGAACTGTACTTCCTCAGAGGTAGGGAGGCGAGCAGGCCAGAGGTGGATGAACGCAGTGCCCTTGTTTGGGTGTAGGGCCTGATCAGAGCCTGAAGGTACGGAGGTGCCGTTCCCCTCACAGCTCCGTAGGCAAGCACCATGGTCTTGTAGCGGATGCGAGCTTCAACTGGAAGCCAGTGGAGAGAGCGGAGGAGCGGGGTGACGTGAGAGAACTTGGGAAAGTTGAACACCAGACGGGCTGCGGCGTTCTGGATGAGTTGTAGGGGTTTAATGGCACAGGCAGGGAGCCCAGCCAACAGCGAGTTGCAGTAATCCAGACGGGAGATGACAAGTGCCTGGATTAGGACCTGCGCCGCTTCCTGCGTGAGGCAGGGTCGTACTCTGCGAATGTTGTAGAGCATGAACCTACAGGAACGGGTCACCGCCTTGATGTTAGTTGAGAACGACAGGGTGTTGTCCAGGATCACGCCAAGGTTCTTAGCACTCTGGGAGGAGGACACAATGGAGTTGTCAACCGTGATGGCGAGATCATGGAACGGGCAGTCCTTCCCCGGGAGGAAGAGCAGCTCCGTCTTGCCGAGGTTCAGCTTGAGGTGGTGATCCGTCATCCACACTGATATGTCTGCCAGACATGCAGAGATGCGATTCACCACCTGGTTATCAGAGGGGGGAAAGGAGAAGATTAATTGTGTGTCGTCTGCATAGCAATGATAGGAGAGACCATGTGAGGATATGACAGAGCCAAGTGACTTGGTGTATAGCGAGAATAGGAGAGGGCCTAGAACAGAGCCCTGGGGGACACCAGTGGTGAGAGCACGTGGTGCGGAGACAGATTCTCGCCACGCCACCTGGTAGGAGCGACCTGTCAGGTAGGACGCAATCCAAGCGTGGGCCGCGCCGGAGATGCCCAGCTCGGAGAGGGTGGAGAGGAGGATCTGATGGTTCACAGTATCAAAGGCAGCCGATAGGTCTAGAAGGATGAGAGCAGAGGAGAGAGAGTTAGCTTTAGCAGTGCGGAGCGCCTCCGTGACACAGAGAAGAGCAGTCTCAGTTGAATGACTAGTCTTGAAACCTGACTGATTTGGATCAAGAAGGTCATTCTGAGAGAGATAGCAGGAGAGCTGGCCAAGGACGGCACGTTCAAGAGTTTTGGAGAGAAAAGAAAGAAGGGATACTGGTCTGTAGTTGTTGACATCGGAGGGATCGAGTGTAGGTTTTTTCAGAAGGGGTGCAACTCTCGCTCTCTTGAAGACGGAAGGGACGTAGCCAGCGGTCAAGGATGAGTTGATGAGCGAGGTGAGGTAAGGGAGAAGGTCTCCGGAAATGGTCTGGAGAAGAGAGGAGGGGATAGGGTCAAGCGGGCAGGTTGTTGGGCGGCCGGCCGTCACAAGACGCGAGATTTCATCTGGAGAGAGAGGGGAGAAAGAGGTCAAAGCACAGGGTAGGGCAGTGTGAGCAGAACCAGCGGTGTCGTTTGACTTAGCAAACGAGGATCGGATGTCGTCGACCTTCTTTTCAAAATGGTTGACGAAGTCATCAGCAGAGAGGGAGGAGGGGGGAGGAGGGGGAGGAGGATTCAGGAGGGAGGAGAAGGTGGCAAAGAGCTTCCTAGGGTTAGAGGCAGATGCTTGGAATTTAGAGTGGTAGAAATTGGCTTTAGCAGCAGAGACAGAAGAGGAGAATGTAGAGAGGAGGGAGTGAAAGGATGCCAGGTCCGCAGGGAGGCGAGTTTTCCTCCATTTCCGCTCGGCTGCCCGGAGCCCTGTTCTGTGAGCTCGCAATGAGTCGTCGAGCCACGGAGCAGGAGGGGAGGACCGAGCCGGCCTGGAGGATAGGGGACATAGAGAGTCAAAGGATGCAGAAAGGGAGGAGAGGAGGGTTGAGGAGGCAGAATCAGGAGATAGGTTGGAGAAGGTTTGAGCAGAGGGAAGAGATGATAGGATGGAAGAGGAGAGAGTAGCGGGGGAGAGAGAGCGAAGGTTGGGACGGCGCGATACCATCCGAGTAGGGGCAGTGTGGGAAGTGTTGGATGAGAGCGAGAGGGAAAAGGATACAAGGTAGTGGTCGGAGACTTGGAGGGGAGTTGCAATGAGATTAGTGGAAGAACAGCATCTAGTAAAGATGAGGTCAAGCGTATTGCCTGCCTTGTGAGTAGGGGGGGAAGGTGAGAGGGTGAGGTCAAAAGAGGAGAGGAGTGGAAAGAAGGAGGCAGAGAGGAATGAGTCAAAGGTAGACGTGGGGAGGTTAAAGTCACCCAGAACTGTGAGAGGTGAGCCATCCTCAGGAAAGGAACTTATCAGGGCGTCAAGCTCATTGATGAACTCTCCAAGGGAACCTGGAGGGCGATAAATAAAGTAATCCAGAGACAGGTGTTTTCTACATGACCTTAGCTATTATACTCGAATTTCACTGATTTCGTAACTCTGTCCTGCAGAAAGTGGAGAGCTACACTTACTGTATGCAGTTTTACTACACGATACATTTAAATAAAAGCTGTGTTAGACAGGATTACCTAGACATACTGACCAGCTCAAATAGACATAAGCGTGCTATATCGCAGACCAATCCAAACTCATCTCTCAGCATATCCAGCCCACTCATTATCTCAGTCAATCATGGCTAGCGGGAAGGTTGCTTACTTTTTCTGTAGCTAAACTAACTAGGCTTGTAATTTAACAATTGTATTCATATTTAAAGATGCATACATGTTGGTTATTAAGACACATGAAAGTTCACATGTTCGAGAAGGCATTTCTGGCAAAAAAAACACATTTTGCTAAAAATAATTTACGACATATGCCTAGTTTACTGAAATGGGTCACAATTTATTTCTAAATTCTATAGTTTGGGTAGAACCAGTGATTTAAGTAAGAAGGTAATGTCATCTAAAACAATAAGATTTTTCCATTATGTGGCACTGTGTCCAGAATTGAAGTAGATCCAAATAAACATTTTTAGTACTGAATATTGAGCTGATAAGCCAGTACCAACCTTTTGAAGGTTCTAGCAGATTTGTTAAGCAACAGGTTTTATATTTTGACTAAGTTTATGTCCCAGGGACAGTTTGTACAGAATTGTGTGTCAATGCAACAGGTGAAAATGAAAATGATTACAAGATAGGCTCTTTGGGATTGTTTACATTAGAATGTGGCTATTCAGCTTGAAGGGACACTGTATCATCTGATGTGTCTGAAGTATAATTTTGTATACCACTGATGGAATGTCCACTTCCAAGTTTTACATGTTTATCAATGATTCTGTATCTCTCCATTTGAAAGGCTTCCTATGTTACGGCTGTCGTCTTCCTCCTCCTCCTCGGACGAGGAGAGGAGAGAAGGATCGGTGGACCAATACGCAGCGAGGTAATTAGACATAAATGATATTTATTGAAACACGAAGACGAAATACGAAAACACTTGGAAATTACAAAATAACAAACACGACGTAGACAGACCTGAACATGGAACTTACATAACTATACGCAGAACTCACGAACAGGAACAGACTACATCAAACGAACGAACAGCCAAGACAGTCCCGTGTGGTGCACATACACAGACACGAAAGACACAGGAGACAATCACCCACAAACAAACATTGAGAACAACCTACCTTAATATGACTCTCAATCAGAGGAAATGCCAAACACCTGCCTCTAATTGAGAGCCATACCAGGCAACCCTTTAACCCAACATAGAAACACAACACATAGAAATGCCCACCCCGCTCACGCCCTGACCAATAAACACATACAAAACAAGAGAAAACAGGTCAGGAACGTGACATAACCCCCCCCTTAAGGTGAGAACGCCGGGCGCACCAGCACAAAGTCTAGGGGAGGGTCTGGGTGGGCATCTGACCACGGTGGTGGCTCAGGCTCCGGACGCTGTCCCCACACCACCATAGTCACTCCCCGCTTCTGTATCCCCCTCCCAATGACCACCCTCCAACTAAACCCACCTAAATGAAGGGGCAGCACCGGGATAAGGGCCAGCACCGGGATAAGGGGCAGCACCGGGATAAGGGGCAGCTCCGGGCTGAGGGACTCTGGCAGGTCCTGGCTGAGGGACTCTGGCAGGTCCTGGCTGAGGGACTCTGGCAGGTCCTGGCTGAGGGACTCTGGCAGGTCCTGGCTGAGGGACTCTGGCAGGTCCTGGCTGAGGGACTCTGGCAGGTCCTGGCTGGACGGCTCTGGCAGGTCCTGGCTGGACGGCTCTGGCAGGTCCTGGCTGGACGGCTCTGGCAGGTCCTGGCTGGACGGCTCTGGCAGGTCCTGGCTGGACGGCTCGGGCAGGTCCTGGCTGGACGGCTCGGGCAGGTCCTGGCTGGACGGCTCGGGCAGGTCCTGGCTGGACGGCTCTGGCTGGTCCTGGCTGGACGGCCCTGGCTGGTCCTGGCTGGACGGCTCTGGCTGGTCCTGGCTGGACGACGGCTCAGTCCAGACGAGCAGTTCGTGCGGCGTTGGGCAGACTGGCAGTTCAGGCGCCGCTGGGCAGACGGGCAGTTCAGGCGCCGCTGGGCAGACGGGCAGTTCAGGCGCCGCTGGGCAGACGGGCACACCTGTAGGGAGGAGACGGAGAGACAGCCTGGTGCGTGGTATAGGCACTGGCTGCGCTGGAGAGGAGGAAAACTCTGACAGCGCTGGACAGGTGGGAGCAGCTGGAGAGAGAACCCGGAGAGACAGCCTGGTGCGGGGGGCTGCCACCGGTGGACTGGTACTTGGAGGTGGCACCGGGTATACCGGACCGTGAAGGAGGACACGTGCTCTTGAGCACCAAGCCTCCCCAACCTTACCAGGTTGAATGGTCCCCGTAGCCCTGCCAGTGCGGCGAGGTGGAATAACCCGCACTGGGCTATGCAGGCGAACCGGGGACACCACCTGTAAGGCTGGTGCCATGTACGCCGGCCCGAGGAGACGTACTGGAGGCCAGATACGTTGGGCCGGCTTCATGACATCCGGCTCGATGCCCAACCTAGCTCTCCCAGTGCGGCAAGGTGGAATAGCCCGCACTGGGCTAAGCACGCGTACTGGGGACACCGTGCGCTTTACCGCATAACACGGTGTCTGACCAGTACGACGCCCTCTCACTCCACGGTAAGCACGGGGAGTTGGCTCAGGTATCCTACCCGGCTTTGCCACACTCCTCGTGTTCCCCCCCCCAAGAAATTTTTGGGTCTGACTCTCGGGCTCCCAACCGCGTCGCCGCGCTGCCTCCTCATACCAGCGCCTCTCTGCCTTCGCTGCCTCCAGCTCCGCCTTGGGACGGCGATATTCCCCTGGCTGAGCCCAGGGTCCTTTGCCGTCCAGGATCTCCTCCCATGTCCATGAGTCCTGGTTGCTCTGTTGAGCTCTCCCCCGCCGCTTGGTCCTAGTTAGGTGGGTGATTCTGTTACGGTTGTCGTCTTCCTCCTCCTCCTCGGACGAGGAGAGGAGAGAAGGATCGGTGGACCAATACGCAGCGAGGTAATTAGACATAAATGATATTTATTGAAACACGAAGACAAAATACGAAAACACTTGGAAATTACAAAATAACAAACACGACGTAGACAGACCTGAACATGGAACTTACATAACTACACGCAGAACTCACGAACAGGAACAGACTACATCAAACGAACGAACAGCCAAGACAGTCCCGTGTGGTGCACATACACAGACACGAAAGACACAGGAGACAATCACCCACAAACAAACATTGAGAACAACCTACCTTAATATGACTCTCAATCAGAGGAAATGCCAAACACCTGCCTCTAATTGAGAGCCATACCAGGCAACCCTTTAACCCAACATAGAAACACAACACATAGAAATGCCCACCCCGCTCACGCCCTGACCAATAAACACATACAAAACAAGAGAAAACAGGTCAGGAACGTGACATCCTAAGGCAAGTGCCTTGGGAGAGCAGTTAAGGGTACCCGGATCCAGCTGTTAAGGGAGCTCACAAATTAAGTAAGGCCTGGCAATTTTGTTTGTTTTTAACTTCTTATGGCTGGGGGGCAGTATTGAGTAGCTTGGATGAATAAGGTGCCCATAGTAAACTGCCTGCTACTCAGGCCCAGAAGCTAGCATATGTGGATAGAAAACACTCTGACGTTTCTAAAACTGTTTGAATGATGTCTGTGAGTATAACATAACTCATATGGCAGGCAAAAACCTAAGAAAAAATCCAACCAGGAAGTGGGAAATCTGAGGTTTGTAGGTTTTCAAGTCTTTGCCTATCCAATATACAGTGTAAAATTTGTTCCGATTGCACTTCCTAAGGCTTCCACTAGATGTCAACAGTCTTTAGAACCTTGTTTCAGGCTTCTACTGTGAAGGGGTAGAGAATAAGAGCTGTTTGAGTCAGGTGTCTGGCAGAATGCCATGAGCTCAGTCAGGCGCGTTCCCGTGAGAGTTTGCTGCATTCCTTTTCATTTCTAAAGACAAAGGAATTGTCCGGTTGGAATATTATTTAAGATTTATGTTAAAAACATCCTAAAGATTGATTCTATACATCATTTGACATGTTTCTATGAACTGTAATATAACTTGTTTGACTTTTCGTCTAGACTAAGTGTCTGCACCTCTTGAATTTGGATTTGTGAACTAAACGTGCGAACAAAAAGGAGGAATTTGGACATAAATGATGGACATTATCGAACAAAACAAACATTTATTGTGGAACTGGGATTCCTGGGAGTGCATTCTGATGAAGATCATCAAAGGTAAGTGAATATTTATAATGTTATTTCTGACTTCTGTTGACTGCACAATATGGCGGATATATTTTGTCTTGATTGGGCTCTGAGCGCCTACCTCAGATTATTACATGGTTTGCTTTTTCCGTAAAGCTTTTTTGAAATCTGACACAGCGGTTGCGTTAAGGAGAAGTCCATCTAAAATTCTATGTATAACACTTGTATTTTAATCAACATTTATAATGAGTATTTCTGTAAATTGATGTGGCTCTATGCAAAATCACCGGATGTTTTGGAACTTCTGAACGTAGTAACGCGCCAATGTAAACTGAGATTTTTGGATATAAATATGAACTTTATCGAACAAAACATACATGTATTGTGTAACATGAAGTCCTATGAGTGTCATCTGATGAAGATCAAAGAAGATCAAAGATCAAAGGTTAGTGATACATTTTATGTATATTTCTGCTTTTTGTGACTCCTCTCTTTGGCTGGAAAAATGGCTGTGTTATTCTGTGAATAGGTACTCACCTAACATAATCGTTTGGTTTGCGTTCGTCGTAAAGCCTTTTTGAAATCGGACACTGTGGCTGGATTTACAACAAGTGTATGTTTAAAATGGTGTAAAATACATGTACTGTATGTTCGAGGAATTAATTGTGGGATTTCTGTTGTTTTGAATTTGGCGCCCTGCAGTTTCACTGGCTGTTGAAGAGGTGGGACCACGTACCCTAGAGAGGTTAAGAATCAGGTAGTAGTAATAATATGTCATACAGTAAAGCATTTGTCTAGATTTCCTGAATCAGAAATGCCCTAAACTAAACTGTTGTTCTGGTCTGTCCTTTCTCAAGGTTATGGTGAATGTGACCACAGATGGTATCTAGATGCATGGAAGGAATCATTTGACCAAGAACAGTGTGAACCTCAATCCCCCCCTAACTGGCTGAAGCAATGGCGATCAGTATGGTCCTTCACTTCTACCATGAGACCTGAGTCCTAGCCAGCAACCTGTACACAACATCCAGTCGAAGCTATCAACTGCCTTTTCTCTCAGGAGTGTGACAGGAGTCCACGTGGAGTGAGCATGGAGAGAGATCCCATCCAAACTTCTCTCATGCTGCTGGTGGACTGGTAGGAAAATGGACAAGACATACATTTTACATTGTGAATCTTGTCTTTGGTGTTATAAACCATCCTTAGCTCCTGCCTGTGCATGGCATAGATGTGAGGGGTAGCCATAATGACCTCCTCCTTTAGACTATTTGGTAGAACGCCCAGAATATGTTCTTTAAGGTAAGATAGGAGACGGTGCTAGACACAAGACAGAACCAACTCTATGAACTATGCCTATGTAACATGTCTGCAATCAGTATATAAGGGAACTAAATGGGACTGCCCCATTAGAGCTCACTTCAGACCTGTACTTTATGCATCTAAGATTGACTGTGTCCTTTCCAGCTTGCTGACAAT
Source organism: Salvelinus alpinus (assembly GCF_045679555.1). Classification (NCBI taxonomy): domain Eukaryota; kingdom Metazoa; phylum Chordata; class Actinopteri; order Salmoniformes; family Salmonidae; genus Salvelinus; species Salvelinus alpinus. The sequence continues at coordinate 79,356,791 of NC_092093.1, forward strand.
AAAGAATGACCAAAAAATTAAGAAAAACCCTTGACTGAGTAGGTGTGCCCAAACTTTTGACTGGTACTGTAGGTATATACAGTACCTGTATATAGTGGTTAGAGCATTGGACCAGTAACTGAAAGGTTGGTGGATCAAATCCCAGAGCTGACAAGGTAAAAATCTGTCGTTCTACCCCTGAACAAGGCAGTTAACCCACTGTTCCTAGACCATCATTGTAAATAAGAATGTGTTCTTAACTGACTTGAGGTAGTCACCTCATACAAGTACTTGAGAGTAGGACTAGACGGTACACTGTCCTTCTCTCAGCACATATCAAAGCTGCAGGCTAATGTTACATCTAGACTTGGTTTCCTCTATCATAATTGCTCCTCTTTCACCACAGCTACCAAACTAACTTTGATTCAGATGACCATGCTAGATTATGAAGAAATAATTTATAGATCGGCAGTTATGGGTGCTCTTGAGCGGCTAGCTGGGGATATTTCCCTCACTAACTTTAAACATCAGCTATCTGAGCAGCTAACCGATCGCTGCAGCAGCTGTACATAGTCCATCTGTAAATAGCCCACCCAATCTACCTACCTCATCCCCATATTGTTTTTATTTACTTTTCTGCTCTTTTGCACATCAGTATTTCTACTTGCACATCATCATCTGCTCATCTATCACTTCAGTGTTAATTTGCTAAACTGTATTTACTTCGCTACCTATTTATTGCCTTACCTCCTCACACCATTTGTACACACTGTATATAGACTTTCTTTTTTTCCTATTGTGTTATTGACTGTATACTTGTTTATTCCATGTGTAACTCTGTGCTGTTGTTTGTGTCGCACTGCTTTGCTTTATCTTGGCCAGGTCGCAGTTGTAAATGAGAACTTGTTCTCAGCTAGCCTACCTGGTTAAATAAAGGTGAAATAAAAATAAATAAATACATTATTTACCATTCGGCCATCAGATTTGCCACCAATTCTCCTGATAGGACACATCAGTGCACGCTATACTCTTCTGTAAACTGGTAATCTCTGTATACCCGTTGCAAGACCCAGTGGTTGATGCTTATTTATAAAACCCTCTTTGGCCTCACTCTGTTAAAGGTCCCCAAAGCACACACATCCCTGGGTCGCTCGTCTTTTCAGTTCGCTGCAGCTAGCGACTGGAATGAGCTGCAAAAAACACTCAAACTGGACAGTTTTATCTCAATCTCGTCATTCAAAGACTCAATCATGGACACTCTTACTGACAGTTGTGGCTGCTTTGCATGATGTATTGTTGTCTTTACCTTCTTGACATTTGTGCTGTTGTCTGTGCCCAACAATGTTTGAACCCTGTTTTGTGCTGCTACCATGTTGTGCTGCTGCCATGTTGCGTTGCTACCATGTTGTTGTCATGTTGTGTTGCTACCATGCTGTGTTGTCATGAGTTGCTGCCATGCTATGTTGTTGTCTTAGGTATCTCTTTATGTAGTGTTGTGTTGTGTCTCTTGTCGTGATGTGTGTTTTGTCCTATTTTTTTTTTTTTATCCCTCATCCCCGCAGGAGGCCTTTTGCCTTTTGGTAGGCCGTCATTGTAAGTAACAATTTGTTCTTAACTGACTTGCCTCATTAAATAAAGGTTAAATAAATAAAAATACATTTGTAGGCCTGATGTGGCCTGTAAAACGGGTGTTATAACTAGACCCTCAACGAAAGGCCTTGTGATATACTGTACATTGAGTATACCAAACATTACGAACACCTACAAGGTGTCGAAGGTGCTCCACATGGATGCTGGCCCATGTTGACTACAATACTTCCCACAGATGTGTCAAGTTGGCTGGATATCCTTTGGGTGGTAGACCATTCTTGATACACACAGGAAACTTTTGAGTGTGAAAACCCCAGAAGCGTAGCAATTCTTGACACAAACCGGTGACTTGGCACCTACCCCGTTCAAAGGCACTTGTCTTGCCCATTCACCTTCTGAATGGTACACACACACAATCCACGTCTCAATTGTCTCAAGGCTTAAAAATCCTTCTTTCACCTGTCTCCTCCCCTTCATCTACACTGATTGAAGTGTATTTAACAAGTGACATCAATAAGGTATCATAGCTTTCACCTGGATTCAATTGTCTATGTCATGGAAAGAGCACGTGTTCTTAATGTTTGGTATACTCTGTGTTTATAATGTATTGTCATAAATCATTTAATTGTAAAGCTAATAAGGCTGGGGGTTCCCAGAAGAACCTGTAGATGATAAAATGGTTATTGTTAGAACTCTTCATAGAGAGTTATAGGCAGTACCCTTCATAGAGGGTTCTAGGTCGAACCATATACAGGGAGTTCTACGAAGAACCCTACAGTACATAGAGGGTTTTAGGTAGAACCCTCTGCAAAGGATTCAACCTATGTCCAAAAAAGGGTTCCCCTATGGGGCCACATTTTCTACATAGCACCTTTTGTGTAGGGTTCTTGTAGTGTAGGCATAGCCATTTATTTTGGAAATTGAAGTCTCTGGTAGGAAGTGGTGAATGACAGTTGTAGTTGTAATTACATTGCTTTTACATTTTCATTACTGCATCCCTAATATGGTAATGATCAACAACGTCCTGGTAGAAATTAATAAACTGGTTGCTATTTATTCAACTGACTCAACCACATGACTCCCATCAGGGGGTGTGTTTCACAGGAAAATTATATTTACCATCCCTTCATTGGGTTTTTCATTTTGAGTCCCGGTTATGAGGTCTCAGATGAATAATTTACTCTTTAAAATATCTCTGCTTCTCAAATGGCATCCTATGGGACCTAGTCAAAGGTAGTGCACTAAATAGGGAACAGGGTGCATTTTGGGATCCTTCCTGGGAATGGTGCAGTGGCTGAAACCACAATTAGTCACTCGGGCTTCGTCGCAAATGGCACCCTTAATACAGAATAGGTATTGGTTGAAGCTCAATGTTGAATACAAATCTCCCTACCGTCATATCTAAGCCAATTTGACACCAATCTCAATGAAAATGTGCAAATCAACTCGATTGGAAGTACACAACACACTCCTCGCCTTTGCCATGAGCTGTCCCGTCGTTACCGAGAACCACATACCGTTAGTAATTGATTTTTAAGATTTTTTGCGTTGACCTATCTCAAATTATAGTCGTCAGATTAAAAAGAGACTATGATGTACATAAAATGACCGTTGGACCTAAAAAAAAATGCACCATTTTTAGTAGGTGCAATAGTTTTTATTACATTTGTACTACCTTTTTGTAGCATTTCTGACAATGCTAACATATTTTCTCAGAGTTCTAAAACCAGGTTGGTTGCTCGGCAACAACACAGCTGCTTGCACCATCCTGCCACTGCCAGTCATAAGAAGTGTATGCAAACAAACCAATAAATCAATAAATGCAAATAGATATTTTGATTAGCTAGGTAGCTAACTAGTTAATGTTAGTTAAAGTCCAGCAGCTAGCCTCTAGTTATCTCTCATCAGTCAGCTGAAATCTAGCTTGCTAAAGATCAGGCAAATAAATGTTGCTAGCCAATGAATGTGGTTTTATTTTGATTAGCTTGATTAGCTAGGTAGGTAGGTAGCTTGCTAACATAATGGTATACCAGTCAAATTAAATCTAACGTCGCCTATGTAGCTAACTAACAAGCGAGGAATATGGCTAGCTAGCTAAATTTAGCCAAGTATGGTTTTTCAAGTAAGGCTGAAGTCATCATGTGTAAACTGCTGATCTGATCTAGAGTAATCGGAGCACAAACGCATATGCGCAAATAAACTAGCAAATGTCTTGGCAGCAATGATAGCCAATTAACTTTAGCTAGCTAAGTAATGTTAACCTTAGCCAACATAAGATTGTAACATTGGCTAACGTGTATGGCAAGTTCATGTACCACAATAGACCATACTTTCTAACACAAAACATAACTAGTTAGTTACGTTAAGTTTAAAACCACTAAACTTTGGGAAACTGCCACTCTACTAAGTTAATTTGCATTACACAGACCAATCTATGGTAAAAATGAAGTAGCCAGATTTCAGACAGGAGAAAAGCTGCAGTTAGCTACGCCACATTTACTCAAAGAACAACCAAGACCACACAAACCATAGCCGAGAAAACAAATCATTTTTTTAAAGAAACAGTAAGCTAGTTATGAAGCACATATAGTAAATGTATTCAAAAATGCACATGTGAACCGAACCTCTGTTTATCAGACTTGACTGACAGCATCACGGTTTCAAACAGTGAATAAACTCTTTCTCCTGCTGTCTTGTCATTCTTATAAGTCCAATTCGTACTGATGGATCAACAGTGTCAAGTTACTTTTCAGTATCTTCACAGAAAAAAATGTCCCATTCAAAAGTAAAAAGTAGTCAGGGCAGGTGCTTTTTTGTGATTTGCCTTGTTTTTGAGAAACTTATCCCAGCTGTGATTCACTTTCTTATTGCTCATTGTGCAGTATCAGGCCATGACCTACATCACTATACTGAGGGCGTGTCTGTTCCTTTAGGTGTTTTTGGAGCTTAATCATGTCTTTAACGTGCCCTGATACTGTACAATTTCCATCAAAAATAGAGATTTACTTCAGAAATAGGAAAATTGTCCTTTAAGACAAAAAAAGTAAGTGGTTGGTCGGGGTGGAAGGATGGGCGTATAACGAGAATGTCTAGCAACCCAAAAGTTGAGTGTACGATGGACAACTGTATCATGGACAACTTTAGCATTTTAGCTACTTATGACTTTTTAGCTACTTTGCAACTACTTCTACTAACTCTAACTTTAATAACATTTAACATAACTCCTAACCCTAATCCTAATCTCTAGCCTAAGTAACGTTAGCCTCCTAGCTAACTTCAGTGTTAGACACCTAACTAATGTTAGTTACAACAAATTGGAATTGGTAACATATCATACGTATTGTAAATTCCTAACATAGTTTACAAATTGAAATTCGGAACATATCATACGAAATGCAAATCGTAACTCATTTATAACATATCATGTGAAATGGATGATGACATCCACAAATGAATACATACCATACGAATTGCAATTTGTAACATATCATACGAATTGTAATTCATAATATATCATTCTAAATGGAGTATTTCAGTTTTGCATACAGAATAATACGAATTGCTATGAGAACAGGTTGCCGCCTGCAGCAGCGCCCAGTCAAAAGAAAAGGAAATGCTTTTTAATTACTTAATTAAATTTGTCAGTTTTAAACGAATTGACTGTTTTAGACTATTGTATTTTAACCAAGCAAGAGAAAAAAACATGACATCATTACTGAGTGAATGAACAAAATGTGACCCGTTTCAGGAAACTAGGCATATGTCCCCGGTCACTACTTCACACGAGAGCCATTTGAACTTAATCTTTTTTACAGCATTCTTCCCGCTAGCCATGATTAGCTGAGTTATAAGGAGTGGACTGGACATGCCGAGAGATGAGTTCAGATTGGTCTGCCATATAACACGCTTCTGTCTATTTGATCTGGTTAGAATGTGTAGGTAATCCTCTCTAACGCGTTATTTTTTATCTATCTCGTAGTAAAATGTCAAGTTAAAGTGTACTGTTAGCTAGCTAATGTTACGTGTATGCTCTCCACTTTCTGGAGGACCAAGATTTGAAATCAGTGGAATTCGAGTAGGATAGCTAAGGAGATGGAGAAAACACCCGTCTCCGGATTACATCTTCAAACTAAGGGCAACCATGGCATCCTACAGGAGATGCATCCATCCATGAATGATGTATATGGGTAAGATAGTCTAGCGAGCTACATTTTCGGATATTACACGTTTCTAATTTTGAGAAAGTAGATTCATTTCAAATTAAATAGTACTGTTAGCTAGCTAGCTAACGTTAGCTGGCTGGCTCGCTAGCTAATGTTACGTGTATGATCTTATTATTCGTATCTCAGACCCATTTGCTTAATTAGTTATAGACTAATATTAGCTAGTTAACATTGAACCTGGTTGGGGAGCTACCTGCAGATTCATGCAGGGTAGTAACGTCATGAGTTGGGATTATGTTCATTGTAACTAACTCACTTTTGTACATCGTGCTGGTCTGTACAATTGATTTCATTTTAGCGCCCCAAAAACGTAATACTTCCAGATCAACTGTAATATCAATACCATTGTAAAGCACACTTTCTCCCCTTCCAACTAAATTAATGACGAGACCTTCATGATACCCATCTCTGCATGATTCAAGAAGGCAATGAGCTCTGTCGGCTCTTTTTAAAAATGGCGGGTGGGGAAGCGTAACCTATTGCGTGATAGTGAAAGGGAGAGATATGTTGCGTGGGGAAACTGCTTTTTTCACCCGATCTGTCCAACTTATCATCTTATCACCTCTAAAATGTAAATAAAACACTATAAAGAGTTTATATAATGTGTCATTACATACCTATTTGAAGGTTTGTGTCAAATTTGAATCAGGTTTTTAGGGCGGTGCTAACGTTATCTTCAGAAGTAAACAGCGGCTGTCGCGGCTTTTGAGAGTCATGATGGCTTGCAGTGATGATGGAAAAAATGACTAGGTATCCATCCCCCTTACCCTGTCCCTGTCCCTTTCTTATTTTTAAATGGTGAGAGAAGCGCTACACCTGGTGGAGAGAGGCTGTACGACACAGAATGAGTCTTGTAAGACACAGAATGAGTTATGCGTGCTGTACGTTACGTCATAACACGTCACAATTTAACATACAGCGTCAGAGGGGACAGTTTTTTCAACTTTTCTCCAATACTATTGCCATGTCAATTAACTCTTGAATAGAAACGTAGTTCACACCCCAGATTTTGATGTCAACACGGTCGCTACAGTCCCATTAGTTTTCATTGCAACCTCGTTCGAATGTCGCGGTTGTGCAAATCTGTACGGAATGGGGTTAGTCACCGTTACCTAGCTAGCTAGCTACATGTCTTAACAAAAGACTCTCGTCTGAGTGTGCCAGAGAGCAGAATAACTGATGAATTTACGAAGAATATGGTCGCTGTCAGTAATTGTCAGCAAAAAAGCGTAATTAAATTGTTGCCAGCAGCAGAATTATTATTATTTGACCCTGCTGGTCATCTATGAACATTTGAACATCTTGGCCATGTTCTGTTATAATCTCCAACCGGCACAGCCAGAAGAGGACTGGCCACCCTTCATAGCCTGGTTCCTCTCTAGGTTTCTTCCTAGGTTCTGACCTTTCTAGGGAGTTTTTCCTAGCCACCGTGCTTCTACACCTGCATTGCTTGCTGTTTGGGGTTTTAGGCTGGGTTTCTGTAAAGCACTTTGAGATATTAGCTGATGTAAAAATGGCTTTATAAATCAATTTGATTTGATTTGAATTACAGTCACAAACACACTGGATAACATGAAAACAGCCTAACAAGCTCTGCTAGGGTGAGTAAAATGGTGAGAGTGTTGTGTACCTGGAAGTAGCTATCAAGCTAGCCAATGTTAGCCAGTTAGCTTGACTGCTTGACTGCCATTGTGAGGTCAGAATGCTCGGCTCAACCCTACTCCTTGGCCAAAGCGTTCAGTGTGCGCTTGAACGCTCCTAGAGCGAAACGAGCTGAATTTATGAACGGACAATCTGACAGCACAGTTGCAGTCACTAACTCTCTGGATAACATAAAAACAGCCTAACCAGCTATGCTAGGGCGAGTAATGTTCAGTGAGCGGTTCTCTCATTTGTGTCTGGAAATAGCTAGCAAGAAATATACAAACAGGAGTACATAAACCTAACAGACAGGGCTATTACATATTCAGATACATTTTCATTTGTCAAAAAGTTTTTTGGTACGTAAACATTGTGAAGAGGGGTTTGTTCTCCATCCACTTCATTTCATTGATAAAGAATCTGCCATGAAAAATAAACAAATTAACAATGAAAGTTAAATCAGGGTCCATATAATTTGGATCAAAATAAAACATAATATCAGAGAATTTCAAATTAACATTAATAGCAGTTTATTTTAATATAAAATCTATCCCACTCCAAAATCTTCTGACATAAGAACAGTCCCAATATAAATGGTCAAGAGTCTCTTGGTCACAACCACAAAATACACATTTGTTATCAATAGTTATTTTGAATCTGTGTATAATAAAGGTCTTTACACGGGTGCTTGACTGCTGTTGTTTGTACAGAAGGCTCGGATCAACCCTTAAAGAGATGGGTGGGGCAAAGGCTTAGGAGGGTGTAAACGAGGCTGAATACAAAGAAGACAAAGAAGGGCTCTCCAGTAGTAGTACCAAAACATTCAATGTCCATTTTCTCAAAAGTAAATTTTTAAGTTTATCAACTTTCAAAGCAAAATCAATTTCCCATTGTTCCTCAACTGTAGTGTATGATATACCATTTTGTAGCTCTGAGACTCTACTTTTATCCAATGTAAAAAAAACTATTCGAAATTTTGCTACTTCTCTAACTTCTTAGAGATAGGGGACAGTATTCGGAATTTTGGATGACTGAGGTGCCCAAAGTAAACTGTCTGTTACTCAGGCCCAGAAGCTAGGATATGCATATGCATGGTAGTATTGGACAAAAAACACTCTAAAGTTTCTAAAACTGTTAGAATAATGTCTGTGAGTATAACAGAACTGATTTGGCAAAACTCAGAGGACAATCCATCCAGGATTATTTGTTGTTGTTGAGGTCATTGGATTTCCAATGCTTTTCTATGGGGAAGCCGAATTATTAGGACCCAGATTAGGACCCAGTTCCTATGGTTTCCACTAGATGTCAACAGTCTTTAGAAATTGTTCTATGTTTTTTTGTTGTTGAAAAATGAAGAAGTAGTCGTATTCTTTCTAAATGTCACTCAGGTGGACTCTAGTCTTTCGGTGCATGTGAATGAGAGCGCGCTCCGTGTTGTTTTTCTCCGGTATTAAAAACAGTTTATTCCATCTGAAATTGTATCGATTATTTACATTTTAGGGTACCTGAGGTTGGATTAGAAACGTTTGAAATGTTTGGACCAAGTTTACAGGTAACTTATTAGATCCTTTGTAGGCATGTTGGGCGAGTTGGAACCAGTGTATTTCTGAATGAAACGCGCCAAATAAACAGACATTTTTGGGATATAAAGAAGGACTTTTTCAAACAAAACGACCATTCATTGTTTAACGGAGACCTTTGGGATTGCAAAAAGATGAAGATCTTCAAAGATAAGCGATTTATTTTAATGGTATTTCTGACTTTCGTGATGCATCTGTTTGGTTGGAAAATGTTTTTTATGCTTTTGTATGCGTGGTGCTGTCCTCAGATAATCGCATGGTATGCTTTCGCAGTAAAGCCTTTTTGAAATCTGACAAAGCGGCTGGATTAACAAGAAGTTCATCTTTAAGCCGATGTATAACACTTGTATTTTTTAGGAACGTTTATTATGACTATTTCTGTATTTTGAATTTGGCGCTCTGCAATTTCACCGGATGTTGTCGAGGTGGGTCGCTAGCGGAACGCCTGCGCCAGAAAGGATAAGACCGATATGAGCCAGTCGGTCACATATGTGACTCACCACCTGGATTTGGTCTTATGTAGAAAATGTTGAACTTGTTTTTTTACATTGGATAAAAGTAAAGACTCTGAGCTACAAAATGGTATATAATACACTGCATTTTGGAGGAACAATTTGGAAAGTATTTATACTTTGAAAGTTGATACACTTGTAATCTCACTTTTGAGAAAAGGCCTTTGAATGTTTTGGTACCTACTAGAGAGCTCTCCTTTGTCTACACCCCTTCAGCATTGTCCACACCCTCTTAAACCAGCCCCATCCATCTCTTTAAGGATTCACATGAGGTCATGTGCTAAACTGTGAGTAGTGTAGTAAAGATTAAGACTAAGATTAAGATGGCGTCGCTGTGAGAGAGAGTGTTTTCTCGCTCGTGAAAGCAACATTGAGGGTTAGGTGGTTAACAGTCAAATATTGGCTATCAATGTTGAAAGAAACAAACTATAACTTGTTTTTGCGACATAGGATAAGTTTAGAGTTCGTTTTTGTCAAGTTGAATGGGAAGAACAAGACAGAAAGACAATAGTAGACGGAATATCCAAGTCTCACAGAAGACGGCAGACATGCTAGCTAGCCACAACGAGAACCAGAGCAGCGTGGATACACAAGAAGCTGCGAACTCAAGCAAGAGAAAGAACAAAACTGACCAGGATGAAATCCTTGCAACCTCTTTACCTCAGACCCCAATTAAAAATCGACTGGTGAATAAAGTAAAAGAGGACATTTCCATTTCTGAACTTTTCTCTGCAATCCAGTCCCTGTCTACTAAACAAGACCCAACGTTCTCCAAAGTGTCCATCATAGAGGTGGCCACCGAAGAAACATCAAAGAAGATCGATAATTTGTCAGAAACTGTCAGTCAGCTAACAAAATTGGGAGCGAGAGCAAGGAAAAGATAACGTTCCTAGAGAATGAGTTGAAGAAACTGCAATCCCAAAATATTGAGCTGTGTGAGAATGTAGGTGAATTTCAAAGGTACTCTCGCAGGTGGAATCTGAAAATCCAAGGTGTAAAAGAGGTAGAGGGAGAGGATATTAGGGAAGCAGTCATTAATATCCTGGGAATGGTGGCTCCGTGCATCAAAGACAAGCTAAGAGACGTGATCGACGTGGTGCATCGACTTGGGAAACAAAGATCTGATGGACCCCCTCGCAATGTCATCTTGCGCTTAACTATGCGCCATTACAGGGACATCATCTGGAAAATGGCCAAGGGGAACACGTTTCTGGACGAGAAGAAGCTCCGCATCAAAGAAGCTCTGATACCGCAGGATCAGACTGCCAGGGAGAAACTGTGGCCGCTTATACAGAAGGCACCTCTGGTAAATTCAATTGATTGGACATGATTTGGAAAGGCACACAACCTGTCTATATAAGATCTCACAGTTGACAGGTCATGTCAGTGCAAAAACCAAGCCATGAGGTCAAAGGAATTGACAAGAGGGAAAGAAGGCTGGGTTTAAGGGCCCACACGCGTTTATCGAAGAAAGAATGATTACTGGGTAACTCTGTTGACATTAATCAAACTGGAACTGTGAGCACTGCCAAGAGTACAGTTAATGTACTGCCACGAGTAAATGTACCGTTCGAACTACAACTGATGAACACTTGCCAAATAGAAAAAAGGAAGTAAATAGATGTGTTATACTGTTAACCACTGCTACCTCAGCTGAGCGTAGTTTTCCGTTGGAGTAATCCTCTCAAGGTTCAATGTTTGTTTTATTGTTCACATTACTACTTCTGTTACCTAATTTGTGTTCTTTATTTTTTTAATGCAGGAGTTCATTTTCAACTCACTCAATATTGTTAGTCTGAATGCTAGGGGTTTGAGAGATCTTACAAAAAGGAACGCCTTATTTTTATATTGTAAATGCAGTAACGCAAATGTTGTCCTTCTTCAGAAAACTCATTTGGGTGAAAGTGATTTGAAATTTTGGAAATCACAATGGGGAGACATGGCCTTTTTCAATAATGTATCAAATCATTCTGCTGGTGTTTTGACACTTATTCACAAGTTTAAAGGTGACATTCTAGAATCCACATCTTCACCGGATGGGAGATGGATCATAGGAACTGTTAAACTTGACAATGCTATTTTCATCATTTGTAATGTATATGGACATAACTCACATACCTCCAAATAAGACCCTTTTTACCCAATTTACCAGAAAAGTACAGGATTTAAGCAACAAATACTCAGAGGCTTTTCTAATTATTTCAGGGGATTTAAATGAAACACCTAATGCATCTGTTGATCGTTTTCCTCCTAGAATGATTCAAAGCCTTCAAAATAGCAATATAATCACTACATTATGCAAGGATCTCTGTGTTGATGATGCCTGGCGTTATTTCAATCCGGATTCAAAGGGTTATACCTGGACCAACAAAACTATGGCACGTGAATCTAGATTAGATTTATTCCTAATTTTCCCCATTTTGTTACAATTTGTTATAGATGTATAGATGTAGATCATCAGTCGGCTCCCTTTTCTGATCATCACTTGATTTCCCTGAATACAAAAAAATCTAAAGGTACTAGAGGATATTGGAAATTAAACAACACTCTTCTTAAAGATCCTACTCTCATCGGAAACATCAAATCGTTAGCCAAAGATATTTTTGCAAGAAAAGACTTCGGTCATGGAAGTAGATGGGAGTTTTTCAAATATAAAGTCAGAGTGGTAGCCATTAACCGTGCCAAAGAGCTGATGCACTTAAAGAACCTTAGAGAAAAAGAGTTGATGTGCAAGCTTGACAGTTTTCTAAAGAAAGATAATCTATCTGAAGAAGAAGAGTCTGTATTTAAGTCTTTACAACTAGAATTAGCTTTACACGGATCTGGCAAAGGGTGCCTTTGTAAGGTCAAGAGCAAAATGGATTGAAGAGGGGGAAAGAAACACTAGTTACTTTTTTGCACTTGAAAAGAGATACTACAAAAGAAAATCTAACTGCACTCAAAATGAATGATGTTTTATGCAAAGATCCCATTACAATATCATAATTTGTCAATTCCTTTTATGAAAACATTTACAGCTCTCAATTTCACGAAGATGGTTGTGAAAGCCACATCTGCCACATTCGGAATTATGTCCCTGTAGTTGAAGGATGATTTCCACTCAATTTGCGATTCACCTTTGTCAATTGAAGAAATTAGAGAGGCTCTGAATTCAATGAAAAAAGGGAAATCACCTTTCCCTGATTGCCTATCAGTTGAATTCTATAGACAGTTTTGGGAGTTACTAAAAGATCACATTTTTTAATGTGTTTCAAGATTGCATTAAAAGTGGGGAAATGGTCTCCACTATGAAACAGGGCCTTATTTCATTGATTCTGAAGCCCGATAAAGACCATTCTCTCATTGACCATTGGAGACCAATTACTTTATTAAATATTGATTACAAATTGATTGCTTTGGTTTATGCCAAAAGATTAAATAAAGAAATAGATACCATTATAAATGAGACTCAAACAGGATTTATGAAGGGCTGTCACATAAGCTCTAATATTATTTTAGTCTTATAGATGATTCAGATGCAATTGACTCAGATGTGGTTGTCTTATTTTTGGACTTCTGTGAAGCCTTTGACACAATTGAACATGAATTTCTTTTTAGGTCACTTAAACTTTTTGGATTCTGTGAAAATGTTATCAAAGTCATTCGTATGTTTTACAAAGATATAAATAGTTATGTGTTACTAAACCTGAATACTTCCAAAAGATTCAGTATCAACAGAAGTGTACGAGAAGGATGCCCAATTTTGCCATTTTTATTCATTTTGGTTGTGGAACTTCTATCTCTAGATATTCTGAATAATGCAAATTTATATGGCTTAACCATTTTTAACAAAGAAATCAAAATTTCCCAACTGGCTGATGATACTACTCTTTTGTTAAGAGACAAAGACCAGGTCGCCCATGCCCTTAATGCTATAACTGCATTTTCTATTGCATCAGGATTAATGCTGAATGTTTCTAAATGTGAAATCTTATGTTTATTTGACTTAGATGATAAAGAAATAGAAAATATTCCTGTAAAGGACTGTGTTAAATATTAAGGAATACATCTGTCAAAAAAAACTTAGTCAGACAACATATGAAGTTCTCTCCTAAAATTAAGAAAACCAAAAATATATTTAATAATTGGCTACAAAGAGATCTTTCTATACCTGGGAGAGTACTTCTGTCCAAGGCAGAGAGACTGTCTCATTTTGTGTACTCCTCATTATCTTTATTTGTAAATCCTTCTACTTCATCAATAAGATCAATAAGACCTTTCTTGACTTCATCTGGAAAAATAAGTCTCACAAACTAAAAAGTCAGTCCTTTCTAATAAAAGAGCTGAAGGCGGTCTGGAAGTGTTGGATTTTGTTGACATAAATAACACTTGCAAGATCAACTGGTTGAAAATATGTTTGATCAATACTGATTCAATATGGTATTTCATTCCAAATAATGTGTTTAATAAATTGGGAGGTCTTCAATTTTTACTGAAATGTAATTATATTCCTGTAAGATTACCCGCTAAATTGGCTAGGTTTCACTAACTACATTTAATGGCCTGGAAAATATTTTTCCTGCACAATTTTTCCCCACATAAAGCTCTTTTGTGGAATAATTCAGACATAACTGTAAGGAATAAGTCATTGTTCTACCTCAGCTGACATGAGAGAAATATTGACTTTGTTCTTGATGTTTTTGACAACAGGGGTAATATTCTTACATATGAACAATTTATAACATTGAAAGAGTTTCCAATACCTTTCAGAGAGTTTATTTCTGTGATCAAAGCCGTTCCCAGTGGTCTAACTACACTAATGAAAGCTCATCTTCGCTTTGGTAATGATCACAAAACTTATCCAGAACTCGGATTGAAAGGCGTGGGCTTACTTGAGAAATCTTGTAATAAATATAGAAGACAAATTCTCCATTCACAAAACCAACTTACACTGAGAGGAAAATTTTTCTGGAACATGCTTATTCCTGACATTGTCTGGAAAAATGCATGGTTAAAGGCTTACACATATTGTATACCAAACAATGTTAATGAAGTGCACTTTAAAATTGTACATAAGATATATCCATGTAATTCTATGTTATCCACATTTTTGGCTATTGATGATATCTGTGTTTTCTGTGAAAAACAAGGTGAGAATCTGTCTCACTTGTTCTTTGAATGTAAACCTTGCAAAATACTTATTTACCATTATGAACACTACCCATGTTTTTGACATGAAGGGTATAATATGTTACTATTGCAATGATAACAAGACCATTGAAATGATTGTGCATTTTTTATTCTTGTTGCCAAATACTTTATACATAAACAACATTTTAAAAATTCTATACCAAAATTACACATATTTTTGATTGAATTTAGCTATCTTATTTAAACATTAATCCTAGTGAATAACAACAAGAACAGCAAAAACCATCAAGCGCTATGATAAAACTGGCTCTCATGAGGACCGCCACAGGAATGGAAGACCGAGAGTTATCTATGCTGCAGAGGATAATTTCATTAGAGTTACCAGACTCAGAAATTGCAGCCCAAATAAATGCTTCACAGAGTTCAAGTAACAGACACATCTCAACATCAACTGTTCAGAGGAGACTGTGTGAATCAGGCCTTCATGGTCGAATTGCTGCAAAGAAACCACAACTAAAGGACAACTATAAGAAGAAGAGACTTGCTTGGGCCAAGAAACACGAGTAATGGACATTAGACTGGTGGAATTTTATCCTTTTGGTTCCAACCACTTTGTCTTTGTGAGACGCGGTGTGGGTGAACGGATGATCTCCACAAATGTATTTCCCACCGTAAAGCATGGAGGAGGAGATGTTATGGTGTGGGGCTTCTTTACTGGAGACACTGTCTGTGATTTATTTAGAATTCAAGGCACACTTAACTAGCATGGCTACCACAGCATTCTGCAGCGATTTGCCATCCCATCTGGTTTGGGCTTAGTGGGACTATCATTTGTTTTTCAACAGGACAATGACCCAACACACCTACAGGCTGTGTTAGGGCTATTTTACCAAGAAGGAGAGTGATGGAGTGCTGCATCAGATGACCTGGCCTCCATAATCTCCCGACCTCAACCAAACTGAGATGGTTTGGGATGAGTCGGACCGCAGGGCGAAGGAAAAGTAACCAACAAGTGCTCAGCATATGTGGGAACTCCTTCAAGACTGTTGGAAAAGCATTCCAGGTAAATCTGGTTGAGAAAATGCCAAGAGTGTGCAAAGCTGTCATCAAGGCAAAGACATAAAAAAGTATTTCTAAGGTCAGGGCGTGACAACCAGATCTTATTTAGGGGCTTCATAGCAAAGGGGGTGAACACATATGCACACACCACTTTTCTGTAAAAAATGTTTTTTAATTCTTTTAACACATACACATACGTATACACTGCAGGTCAAAAGTTTTAGAACA
This sequence comes from Salvelinus alpinus, assembly GCF_045679555.1. Lineage (NCBI taxonomy): Eukaryota > Metazoa > Chordata > Actinopteri > Salmoniformes > Salmonidae > Salvelinus > Salvelinus alpinus. The sequence continues at coordinate 79,372,733 of NC_092093.1, forward strand.
CCAACTCATTCTAGGGTTTTTCTTTATTTTTACTTTTTTATACATTGTAGAATAATAGTGAAGACATCAAAACTATGAAATGACACATATGGAATCATGTGGAATCACGAATCACATTGGAAGAATCTCAAATCGAAAATATATTTTGATTTGTTTAACACTTGTTTGGTTACCACATGATTCCATATGTGTCATTTCATAGTTTTGATGCCTTCACTACCGAGAACATCATCCCCACAGCATGGTGGTGGCAGCATAATTATGTGGGGATGTTTTTCATCGGCAGGGACTGGGAAACTGGTCAGAATTGAAGGAATGATGGATGGCGCTAAATACAGGGAAATTCTTGAGGGAAACCTGTGTCAGTCTTCCAGAGATTTGAGACTGGTACGGAGGTTCACCTTCCAGCAGGACAATGACCCTAAGCATACTGCTAAAGCAACACTCAGGTGGTTTAAGGGTAAACATTTAAATGTCTTGGAATGGCCTAGTCAAAGCCCAGACCTCAATCCAATTGAGAATCTGTGGTATGGCCTAAAGATTGCTGTACACCATCGGAACCCATCCAACTTGAAGGACCTGGAGCAGTTTTGCCTTGAAGAATGGGCAAAAATCCCAGTGGCTAGATGTACCAAGCTTATAGAGACATACGCCAAGAGCCTTGCAGCTGTAATTGCTGCAAAAGGTGGCTCTACAAAGTATTGACTTTGGGGGGGGGGGGGGGGGAGTATTAATGCACGCTTAAGTTGTCTGTCTTTTTGTCTTATTTCTTGTTTGTTTCACAATAATATTTAGCATCTTCAAAGTAGTAGACATGTTGTGTAAATCAAATTATACAACCCCCCCAAAAAATCTATTTTAATTCCAAGTTGTAAGGCAACAAAATAGGAAAAAGGTGGTGAATACCTTTGTAAGCCATTGTGTATATATATGTATATATATCACCAGTGAAAAGTTTGGCTTGATATAGAGTACCAGTCAAAAGTGTGGACACACTTATTTACACCCTCCTATTTGGCGCAGTCTCCTCCTTGCACATCTCGACAGCCAATACGTCTCTGTTGTTAGGCAGGAACTTAGGTGGTTTGTGTGTAATATAACTGTTCCTTGTCACTTCATCTGACCTGCCCTCAGCTCTAGTTCCTTAGTCCTCACTCCTCCCTACTCCACGGCTGTCCTACCTTATCAGTGACTGAAACCAGACTGTTGTCCTTTGCCCTCATCCATAGAATACATGAGATTTAACACTAACATGTTCTGCAGAATGTAAACTTTTTGCACTCCCCTTTCTCACTCAGTAACTTTCAATATACCTGGTTCTCATCCACCCACCATTGACCCCAACATGTATATACATTATACATGTAAAGCAATCAATTTCTAGTATAGCAAAAATTTCAAGCTAGAATCCAAAAGAGGCAGGCAAGTGACATTGAGTGTGGTGGTGTGTACTACTGTGTGTGTCTTGAACCCTAAGCAACCTGCCTACACATAGTTTGAAGTACAATAGCAACATAGATACTGTAGTTGATCAAAGCTTTGTGCTGGAAAACCTTCGTAGAGCATGGGTGGAATAGGCATTATGGTGCTTATGTGAATTTCCTTTCTTTTTCCTCTTCAGACCAATGCTTATTCTCACTTACAACTTTGTTTTTTGTTTAATAGGGCTCTGGTCAAAAGTATAGCACTATGTAGGGAATAGGGTGCGATTTGGGATGCAACCTTAAAGCAGCATACAGTCAGTAATGTTGGTGAGAGTTCAGAGCTGTGAGAGCCCAAATTTACAGCAAGGGATATTTCTAGTTTATCCATCTAGCTGACAGAGGCATTCTGAACCTCTCATCTCTCACAGTCATTTATTTTTGGGGGCGTTTCTTTGGAGATTATTGTCATAGTGGATGCGCTCTAGTCAAAGGGTGTACATGCTGATTTTCTTGTTGTATAGAAACCAATTCCATTTGTAGATGGATATAAATATTTCATGAAGAGTAGACGTATATGAACGGTGTGTGTGTGTGCGTGCTTGTGCATGCATCCGTGCATATTCTTGTCTATAGTTCCAAGGCCTTTGACTAAGCCAAGATGTCTGTATGGTTCTTTAACATTGAATGGCAACACATGATGTAGAATTAGAATCAAGGAATGTGTCGTTCTATTTCTATGTGACACAACCCCTGGTCACTAAGGGACTTTCCCACTTTCTTCTTGAAGTGAAATGTCAGCATAAAAAACTGTTCATAACTCAGGACTTTTCCCACTGCAAAAACACAACGTCTACTTCTTTACGTTTCAACACAACAACTCCCCTCTAATGATAGTGGATTGACTTTTGAAGAGGGGCTTAGTTCTTTGATGTTTTTAATTCCATTTCACCTTCAGACACTTTGAAGACTCATGAAAATTCAAAGTATGCAAAGATAGGCCCTCCTTCAATCATATTTACAGTATACCCTCCGTCCGTGATGCCTGGCAGGCTGTGTGCAGTCCTCTGGGGAGCCTCTGACCTCAAATGCCATGAAAGGCCTCTCAGTATTGACTCTTAAGGCCAAGTGTTACGCAACCACCGTACTCCGTGAGGACATGCACACACGTGTACACTCGAAGGCAGGTAGGTGCCCCCACACACACACATACAGTACATAAAAACACAATACTCACACACACACACACACACACACACAACAACTTTAATCAAATATACAGGCAATGCTCTGGAATCAGTGAAATGGCCCTCTTTTCCCTATATAGTACACTACTTTTGACCATGGCCCTATATAGTGAATAGACCTTTTGAACAACGTAGCAACGCCCACTTACACTCAACTTCCTACCCGATACATAGCTTCCTGTCCCAATTGCGTCCTGTCAGCCTGATTTTAGCCATACTAGCCTCGAAGTCGCTCGTTTTATCATTATCTCAGTATAGTAATATAATCATATTTCAATTTTTTTTTATATCATTCTTGTTGAAAATTCTGTTTATCCATTCAGTTCGGGATTTTTGTAATTCGATTATTGTGTTCTGTGTCTTTTTGTGTCTCTTAGCTAGCGAGCTATTAACGCACTAACTAGTAAGGTGGCTATCAATTAGCCAACGCCCCCTCCCTTACCAACACTGTTTTACACAAGGTGCTTGCAAGAGCTGCCAAAGATAGCAGTGACGGATGTACATTGTCTGGCCAAGACAAGTAGCAAAGCACCGACCCCCAAGTTGGAAAAAGGATTCAAACTTTGTCTCCAGTTACCTTTGAACTATGAAGGTAAGTATAGCCAAGTTGTTTGGTAGGCCGTAGGCCATCATTGTAAATAAGAATTTGTTCTTAATGAACTGCCTAGTTAAATAAAATAAAAAAGTTGCCTATCAGACCAGACAAGGACGTTTACTCAAAGCAATAACGTAGTTTAAAACATGCCTTTTACAGTAGCTAGCTAACATTATGATTGCTCATTCTTTTTATTCCAAATAGTTTCGAACAGGGACAAAGTGACAGTGTCACGCTCGTCGTTAGGTGGAAGAGAGGAGGACCAAGGCGCAGCGTGGTAAATGTTCATGATGATGAATTTTAATGATGATCCAACAAACAGAACACTGACAAAATACAAAACAATAAACGACGTGAACAAACGAACGAAAACAGTACCGTATGGCGAACAAACACAGACACGGCAACAATCACCCACAAACAAACAGTGAAAACAGGCAACCTTAATATGGTTCCCAATCAGAGACAATGACAAACACCTGCCTCTGATTGAGAACCATATTAGGCCAAACAATAAACCCAACATAGAAACACATAACATAGAATGCCCACCCAGCTCACGTCCTGACCAACTAAACAAAGACTGAACAAAGGAAATAAGGTCAGGAACGTGACAGACAGGAGAGGTCAGCATAAGGGCTTGCTGCTACAGGTCCATGAGGAAAAATTTGAAACCACAAAGTTTGAGTGTAAGGTGTAATTTCAGCTGTTTGTGACACACTACATGCCGTTTACACAGTCAGAGATGAAGTTCCTTTCAATGGAGGTCTGCATTAAGAGGCATTGCTTAGTCTAGGACTAGGCTTAACCCATGTCTATGAAACCGTTCTTAGTGTAGGAATTGTTCAATCGTCTTCCTTGCTGTTTATGTAAACTCTGTTATGTTGGACGCATTAGATTACATTTTAACAAGGGCATATACTCTTAATAGAAAAGTTTAAACCCGTATTGCTCTAATGAATTTAGTGGCTGTTGCATGTTGCGCCAGTCACTTCTGTTTGCTGGTCATGACACATGTTGAGTGATTTTATAGTCTAATCATTTTCTTTTTATATCCCCACGTAGGTTGTACTGAAGCTCTCTGAGCCAGTAACAATGATACAACATCACTGTTCATGTGTTGCTGCCACTGCATTATGCAACCACACAGTTGCATTACTATTAAAGTCTGCACACTATTCACAGATGGGAACACCAGTCGTCCCACCTGTGCACAGCTGCACAGAGGCCAAGCAGCAGTGGCATAAGCCAAGGACTGTGCTATGTTTTAATAGCTATACCACATATCAACATCAAATGATTATAACCACATCAGAATGCTAATAAATGATTTAATGAAAACTTAAATTGTCTCATGATTAGATTTAGAATAGTGCCCCTGTCTTTTTACTAGTCTGCAACCTGGGCCCATAGGCAAAATGACCATCACCAAGCCCACCAAAAAGCGCATGGCAGGAGGGATTACAGTGGGGAGAACAAGTATTTGATACACTGACGATTTTGCAGGTTTTCCTACTTACAAAGCATGTAGAGGTCTGTAATTTTTATCATAGGTACACTTCAACTGTGAGAGAAGGAATCTAAAACAAAAATCCAGAAAATCACATTGTATGATTTTTAAGTAATTAATTGGCATTTTATTGCATGACATAAGTATTTGATACATCAGAAAAGCAGAACTTAATATTTGGTACAGAAACCTTAGATTGCAATTACAGAGATCATACGTTTCCTGTAGTTCTTGACCAGGTTTGCACACACTGCAGCAGGGATTTTGGCCCACTCCTCCATACAGACCTTCTCCAGATCCTTCAGGTTTCGGGGCTGTCGCTGGGCAATACGGACTTTCGGCTCCCTCCAAAGATTTTCTATTGGGTTCAGGTCTGGAGACTGGCTAGGCCACTCCAGGACCTTGAGATGCTTCTTACGGAGCCACTCCTTAGTTGCCCTGGCTGTGTGTTTCGGATCGTTGTCATGCTGGAAGACCCAGCCACGACCCATCTTCAATGCTCTTACTGAGGGAAGGAGGTTGTTGGTCAAGATCTCGCGATACATGGCCCCATCCATCCTCCCCTCAATACGGTGCAGTCGTCCTGTCCCCTTTGCAGAAAAGCATCCCCAAAGAATGATGTTTCCACCTCCATGCTTCACGGTTGGGATGGTGTTCTTGGGGTTGTACTCATCCTTCTTCTTCCTCCAAACACGGCGAGTGGAGTTTAGACCAAAAAGCTCTATTTTTGTCTCATCAGACCACATGACCTTCTCCCATTCCTCCTCTGGATCATCCAGATGGTCATTGGCAAACTTCAGACGGGCCTGGACATGCGCTGGCTTGAGCAGGGGGACCTTGCGTGCGCTGCAGGATTTTAATCCATGACGGCGTAGTGTGTTACTAATGGTTTTCTTTGAGACTGTGGTCCCAGCTCTCTTCAGGTCATTGACCAGGTCCTGCCGTGTAGTTCTGGGCTGATCCCTCACATTCCTCATGATCATTGATGCCCCACGAGGTGAGATCTTGCATGGAGCCCCAGACCGAGGGTGATTGACCGTCATCTTGAACTTCTTCCATTTTCTAATAATTGTGCCAACAGTTGTTGCCTTCTCACCAAGCTGCTTGCCTATTGTCCTGTAGCCCATCCCAGCCTTGTACAGGTCTACAATTTATCCCTGATGTCCTTACACAGCTCTCTGGTCTTGGCCATTGTGGAGAGGTTGGAGTCTGTTTGATTGAGTGTGTGGACAGGTGTCTTTTATACAGGTAACGAGTTCAAACAGGTGCAGTTAATACAGGTAATGAGTGGAGAACAGGAGGGCTTCTTAAAGAAAAACTAACAGGTCTGTGAGAGCCGGAATTCTTACTGGTTGGTAGGTGATCAAATACTTATGTCATGCAATAAAATGCAAATTAATTACTTAAAAATCATACAATGTGATTTTCTGGATTTTTGTTTTAGATTCCGTCTCTCACAGTTGAAGTGTACCTATGATAAAAATGACAGACCTCTACATGCTTTGTAAGTAGGAAAACCTGCAAAATCGGCAGTGTATCAAATACTTGTTCTCCCCACTGTAGGTGAGTATTCCCTAATAGCCAGAATAGTAGGTAGTAGCTGGTCATGTGCTATTACACTTTGACTGTATAAAATGATTTAATTTCAGGTGGTTTCAAGTACATTGTTTAGATTGGCTAACCACAGCGGCTGCTTTGGTTTGCAGAAGTACACTCTACAGCGCCCTTCTTGAACCGCTCCCTGACCTCTCAGTTCTCCAGATAGAAGAGAAATACAAGAACTTTGACCCTCTATCCAAGCCATTGATTTGCAGCATGGGGATGTCTGCTGAAAAGCTTTTAGTCAACTCCCACTTTGGAAAGGTACAGGTGGGGAGCCTCCTGTCTTACCAGCAGCCTCCAATCACAACGCGACACATAGTTCACCATAAGGAGTCACCACCATTCCCTTCACAGCTCCTGGATGACTACAGACTGGAGAGCAACTTTCAAGGCTGCACATTTGTGCTCAGTGACGAAGACCAGCTTCACGTAGTCTCTTCAGGTGAGAGAATTCATAGAGACCCAGTGGTGTTCTCACTAATTAGAGACAAGGGTGACTGGTACTATTTATGTGTACATGCAAAAGTTCTTAGGCAGGAAAGACTAAATAACTAAATAAAGGGACAGGCTCCTTTATCTTTCAATTAATGAAAGAGAAACAAACCAACAAATCTGTCTGTGCAATTAATTAATAAATCATTTAAATTAATTCAGTAACATTTTTCTGTTCTCTTGTGACTAAATAAAAACTCTATAGCATTGTGTTTGGAGTATAAGCAGAGGTGTTTATTATCTATAAATGGATTACAGGGTGTTAGACAATGTGGATAGTCACAGCAAAAAAAGGAAAGATGCATTGCAGTAGTAGCTCATTGCTCCTTGGCCCATGCCTTCACAAGAGGCCCACACTGGTCGTTTTGTGAGAAGGCAAGACAGGACGCAATCGAGACAGGAAGCTATGTATCGGGTAGGATGTTGAGCAGAAGTGGGCTTTGATATGTTGTGCAAAAGGTCTACAGGGTAGAATTTGGGACACAGCCTCAACCTACTCCTTGTCATAGAAATCTGGTGTAACATAAATCTATGATGTGCAGAGATTTACTCACTACTGACACTAAAATGTTATAAAGTGCCATTTTCCATGTTATGTTACCTCTGCAGACAAACACAATTCAAAGCACAATGTCTCTACAAACCTTGTCGTATAACAATCGATTAAATATGATATTAAGATTGTTTCTCAACTGCAAGCTGTAATTGATGGGAGATGAGTTATGCCAGTCATGTTTGAAAGATGTCCCCTCATATAAACTACAAGACTGTTCTTTTCTTTACTAGATTTATCCTCTGCACTGTGTTTTAGGCTTGAGTGTAAAGATCCCACACACGCACACACACAGACAGTGGTGGCTGGAGGAAATTAGACGTTTTGAAATGTGTTGATTGCACAACTATATCAATTAAAGCTGGCAAGTGATTTCCTGGCAAGTGACACTTGAAACCATTGACTTGGACATTATCTGGGGCACAGGGAAGCACACACATAAACACATACACAAAGACATGCAAAGACACACATCATCTACAAGCAGACGCAAACACACACACGCACGCACACACTCCTACATATGTTAATGGGAGATAGTGATACTCTCTGCTCCAAACTAACGTCCAGTAACTCAAAGCTTTCTAATCTAACCATGTCCCAATGTTTTAACACCAACGTGACTCACATCGGGGGATTATTGTTTTCTCCTGTTGGGGGAACTGTGGGGGAGGGTCTCGGATGGTTGAGGGTCAGCTCTCTGGGAACTGTGGGGAGGATCTTGGAGGGCTGGTGACCTGTCAGTTGGGAGCTTTGGCCGGTGGCTGATCGGTCGCTTGTTCAGGTCCCCGTTTTTGACCTTGTGGGAGATCTGTCGACGTTCCCTTGAGTAGGGCGTTGACCCTGGTTTCTTCTGTGGGTCGCTCTGGGTGGGAGTCTGCTAGAGGAAAATGTAATATAAATGTTGAGGGGCTTCACTGCAAGTAGATTGTATGTTTTAATATTCATCAAAAACGTGACTCACGTGTCTTTAATACTGTATCTGTGAATTTCAGGAGAAAAGACAGATAATAGAGAAGAGAAGGAGAGATACAGTAGCAAGTGAAAGAGAGAGAGAGAGCAAGTGAGAGAGATAGCTTCAGAAAGGGAGTGAGAATGCAAGATAGAGAGAGAGAGAGAGAAGAGACTGTAGATATAGATATCAATGGAGAGAAAGTAAGGGAGGGATCAAAAGACAGAGAAAGAGAGCATGAGAGAGAAGGAGAGAGAGGAGATATGAAGAGATAAAGAGTGAATCTGTAATATTCATCAGTCTCCCATCCCTTCATCCAGACCCTGTCAGTTGTCTTAGTAGCAGCCATCCCTTATGGAAAAAACACATGATTTCACATGTGAAATTTCTAAGTTATGCACAAGTTATGCACATTTATTTCACATGGAGTTTTACATGTGGATTTTCACGTGATCACATAACATTTCACACGCAAAATCATGGGTTTAAAAAAAAATCTCTTCATATCTCCTCTCTCCTCTTTTCAAGAGATTTCACCTGCAAACAGAAATGAGTCGTTAGCAGTTTTGTAGTACATAAATCCGGTCTCTAGACCACATATTGGGTGTCTCTGTCTTATCTCAGTGTCAGATACATTTGTACTGGGTCTTGACTCAGTCTCGGACAGTGAGGACCAGCCAAGACCAGCCAAGACCAGCAGAGTAAAAAACAATTAATTATCAGCTTCCATTCAGTCAACGCATAAAACCGCTTCGCCAGGCTAAATACACAGTATACACTCCTTTCTTGAAGCACTAATACACTATCTTAACAGCCTTTATATCTATTATAAACATGTTTGCATGTTTGGCTAACCTATAGGTCTTAAGTGACAGGTTCGTAATTCTATTTAACTAGACAAGGCGAATGAGAGGGGATTGAATCAGAGGTCTGCCAGAGAGGCATGAGCTGACCACGTGCATTCACGTGATAGTTGCAATCCATTGCAATTCTACAGACAAAGGAATTCTCCGGTTACAACATTATTGAAGATTTATGTTAAAAACATCCTGAAGATTGATTCTATACATCGTTTGACATGTTTCTACGGACTGTAACGGAACTTTTTGACTTTTCATCTGCACCTAGTGATCGCGCCTCATGATTTTTGATTACTCGGATAAACGCGTGAACAAAAAGGAGGTATTTGGACATAAATGATATACATTATCGAACAAAACAAACATGTATTGTGGAACTGGGATTCCTGGGAGTGCATTCTGATGAAGATCATCAAAGGTAAGTGAATATTTATAATGCTATTTCTGACTTCTGTTGACTACACAACATGGCGGATATCTGTTTGGGTTGTTTTGGTCTCTGAGCGCTGTACTCAGATTTTTGCATGGTGTGCTTTTCCCGTAATGTTTTTTTGAAATCTGACACAGCGGTTGCATTAAGGAGAAGTGGATCTAAAATTCCATGCATAACAGTTGTATCTTTTAGCAATGTTTATTATGAGTATTTCTGTAAATTGATGTGGCTCTGCAAAATCACCGGATGTTTTGGAACTACTGAACATAATGCGCCAATGTAAACTGAGATTTTTGGTTATAAATATGAACTTTATGTCACGTTCCTGACCTGTTTTCCCTTGTTTTGTATTTATTTAGTATGGTCAGGGCGTGAGTTGGGGTGGGTTGTCTATGTGTGTTTTTCTATGTTGGTATTTTGTGTTCGGCCTGGTATGATTCTCAATCAGAGGCAGCTGTCAATCGTTGTCCCTGATTGAGAATCATACTTAGGCAGCCGGGGTTTCACGTGTGGTTTGTGGGTGTTTGTTCCTGTGTTAGTGTTTCGCCACACGGGACTGTTACGGTATGTTCGTTTGTAGTTTTGTATCGTGTATTGTTTTCGTGTCTATTAAATTACCATGGAAACTTACCACTCTGCAAATTGGTCCTCCGATCCTTCTCGCCTCTCCTCGTCCGATGAGGAAGACGACTTAGACTGCCGTTACACTTTATCGAACAAAACATACATGTATTGTGTAACATGAAGTCCTATGAGTGCCATCTGATGAAGATCATCAAAGGTTAGTGATTAATTTTATCTCTATTTCTGCTTTTTGTGACTCCTCTCTTTGGCTGGAAAATGGCTGTATGTGTTTTTGTGACTAGGCTCTGACCTAACATAATAATATGGTGTGCTTTCGCTGTAAAGCCTTTTTGAAATCAGACACGATGGATAAATTGACAAGAAGTTAAGATTTAATTTGGTTTATTGCACTTGTGAATGTATGAAAGTTACATATTTCCCAAAAATATTTTTGAATTTCGCGCTCTGCCTTTTCAGCGGATGTTCCACTAGCGGAACCCCTAGCCCTAACAAGATGTTAACTCTATTTTAGCTATACAGTGTACCACTTACTTTAAAACCCCCATACCATTTCATTACTTCCTTTATAAAAAAAACACGTGAAATAGCTGAAATTTTCACACGTGAAAACAAAAGAGACGTGAGGTCAGTTGTTCACATCTGAAACCATATATTCACATGTATTACATTTAGAGTTCACATGTTAACACCACCTTTTTACATGTGAGGAAAATAACACATTTCACCTTACATGGGAAATTTGAAGTTTTACATGTGAAATTTGTGTCCCGCTTTAAATTACTTTCAGCTTCTAAAGGCTTCATAAAGCCTTCATAATGCCTTCATAAGTACTACATAAGTGTTACAAAACAACTATAACTGTATGTCATGCTTTATTAAGGGTTCATAAATGTGGCATAACTGTGTGACATAGGTTATAAACATAGGTTATAAACATGTGCTTTATGAAGGGTGACATGTTGTGCTGAAGTATGGCATACGCTCTAAAGTGATGTCAAATTAGTCACATTACACCTAATCTTGTTCCCAGACACTTCTGCCCAAATGCACGAAAGATCTGATGGACCAATGCATCATACTTGGCCTTCAGCAGTTAGGTGTCGTGACTTTACTTTCGCATTAATATGATGACTGTTATTTATCTAATCAACTAACTATGTTTAATTGTTACCTGATTCAATTGTTGTTACCTGATTCAACACCACAAGAGTGGTTCTTTAACCTTCCTTAACCACCCATCCCGGATCCGGGATAATTGTCATCAGAAACGCTGACTAGCATAGCCTAGCCTAGCGCCACAGGTATACAATATAATATAATTTCATGAAATCACAAGTGCAATATTGCAAAACACAGCTTAGCCTTTTGTTAATCTATCTGTCGTCTCAGATTTTGAAATTATGCTTTACAGCGAAAGCAATACAAGCGTTTGTGTAACTTTATCGATTGCTCGACAAAACAATAAGTACACCTAGCATCAGGTAACTTGGTCTATTTTAGAAACTACTTTCACTTATAGTACTCCTATACTTTTCATATGTACTGTCTCCCGCTTGGAGTAAGAAATTATGAATGTACTTACCTGAAAATGCTTTGGTTCGCCGTGTCTCTTCCCCGGAACCTGGCCTTGGAAAGGGGGTGTTGGGCCTTTTCACGGCACGCTTGTAAGGCTCTGATAGTTCAAAAGGTGTTTCTCTGTTGTTCTCCTCTGCAGTCGTCCGGTATCCGGTGACTTGAACAGAACTACAAGTTTGTTCTCCTTCCATTCACTCTGGAAGATGCTTCTTTGAAGACCGGCTTGCCAGCCGTGTCAATGGTTCCCAGTGGGGTGAAGAGAGTAGCGGAATACCATGGTTTGAAAAGAGTAGTAGAATGGTTCCACTTAAATTCGCTTTTCTAGATACTTTAAGGACAGCTAATCAGCCCTACCAGCGATTGTCCGGGAGTTGACATTATCGTCTCTACCTTGCGTTGAGATTCAGAGTTCAAACCACTTTAAACGTGAGCTGCAGCTCTACGTCTCTCTGGTCTGATATGTTAAATCTTAACCCATCATTTTATACAGTTAATTCAAAATGGGCAGTTACATCAGGCTGACACGCTCTCTGACCTGACCTCACTCAAGGGGGCAGTGACTACTTACTGTGCACAGTTGAAGAAACAATGTCCTCTTATAGTTTCGAAAATCACATCCCTCTCTTAACAAAAACACTTTAAACATTTTTCATATAGCATGCACAACGCAGAGGATGGAAACTTTGTACATGTATTATGTATACTTTCCAAGTTACCGTATTTCCTTTATAACATTTTGAATGACATCACAAAATAACAACCAAAACTACATTAGTGTTATTTTAGGTCGCCTCAGACTATTCCCCACGTTCTGTGTCAGTAATGCTGTTCCAGTAGTTGCTTTTGAACATGTTAGAGTTTAGGCGGAAAAAGTCTTCTTAAAACAAAGGACATTCCTTGGGTGAATTTGGAGAGGGATGTCTGAATGTTCTGGCCTTAATTTACAACAGGGCGTGAGGTGTTAACCCCCACCAGTTCCCTCCACGCCCCTCTGCGGGTGAGAGGGGGTCTGGTTGAAGTTATTTATTGCGAAGCTGATCTGATATATTTGGATCGTCACAGGACAGTCAAATTTGAAGAAGATGCATTGTGGAAATGGTCAGGGTTTAGCCATAATTATGACATTTTGACTGTGTTAAGTAATGACGATGACAAATACATTACTCAGTAAGCTCACTCCTACAGAATTCTATGTTCACTCCCACTAAGGCCAAATTTGAATGGTTGATATCCCAGGCTTCTATGTGCAGTGTTTGCAATAGCCTGGGAACGACATCACACCAAGAAACACTTACCTTGATGAAAGCCTCCAACCTAAAGAAATTGAAAGTGTCTTTCTTCTGAAACCAAGTTACATGTTGCTCAGTCAGTACACAAGCACGGACACAACAAAAATGTGCCATACCGTGAGATGCTGGACCCATACAGGTCTTTGACACATTTACCCACTCAAAATGTTGGCACCATTGTAACAGGTTGTTATCAAGCCCTAGTTTCCAGCGGTAGTATCCTGTTGGACAATTCAAAATCATGTTGATTCTGAAACACACACACAAACGCAAGCTTTGCAGGTCCATCAAGCAATTTAAATACCTCTTACACCCTACATTTACCTGTGGATCCATGTAGTGTCCTGTAATTCATGTAGTGTCCTTTAATACTTTGAAGTGAGACACCTTTGGTCATTCATAATACATCCATATAGACTATATCGCATGGCGTTGTACTTAATATAAAGTGAGACCCCTTTGGTCATTTATAACACATACATAAATGCCTTATATCATATGACGCTGTTCTTACAAGGTCAGCCACCTTTGGTCATTCATAACACATACACTACATGACGAAAAGTATGTGGACACCTGCTCATCGATCGTCTCATTCTAAAATCATGGGCATTAATATGAAGTTGATCCCCCTTTGCTGCTATAACAGCCTCCATTGTTCTGGGTAGGCTTTCCGCTAGATGTTGGAACATTGCTGCGGGGACTTGCTTCCATTCAGACACTAGAGCATTAATGAGGTTGAGCACTGATGTGGGGCGATTAGGCCTGGCTCACAGTCTGCGTTCCAGTTCATCCCAAAGGTGTTCGATGGGGTTGATGTCAGGGCTCTGTGCAGGCCAGTCAAGTTCTTCCACACCAAAAAGTAGTTAAGATTAAAAATAGTTAAGATTTTAGATTTACCTTCACTGGAACTAAGGGACCTAGCCCAAACCATGAAAAACAGCCCCAGACCATTATTCCTCCTCCACCAACATTTACCTTTGGCACTATGTATTGGGGCAGGTAGCGTTATCCTGGCATCTCCCAAGCCCAGATTCATCTTTCGGACTACCAGATGGTGAAGCGTGATTCATCACTCCAGAGAACCCAGTGTTTCCACTGCTTCAGAGTCCAATGGCGGCAAGCTTTACATCGCTCCATCCGATGTTTGGCATGGCACATGGTGATCTTAGGCTTGTGTGCGGCTGCTTGGCCATGGAAACCCATTTCATGAAACTGCCGACGAACAGTTCTTGTGCTAACGTTGCTTCTAGAGGCAGTTTGGAACTCGGTATTGAGTGCTGCAACTGAGGACGGTCGATTTTTACACGCATTCGGAAAGTATTCAGACCACTTGACTTTTTCCACATTTTGTTACAGTACAGCCTTCTAAAATTGATTAAATAGTTTTTTCCCCCCTCATCAATCTACACACGATACCCAAGCTCTGTCAGGTTGGATGGGAAGCGTCGCTGCACAGCTATTTTCAGGTTCAAGTCCGGGCTCTAGCTGGCCACTCAAGGACATTCAGAGACTTGTCCAGAAGCCACTCCTGTGTTGTCTTGGCTGTGTGCTGAGGGTAATCGTCCTGTTGGAAGGTGATTATTCGCCACAGTCTGAGGTCCTGAGTGATCCGGAGCAGGTTTTCATCAAGGATCTCTCTGTACGTTGCTCCATTCGTCTTTCCCTTGACACTGACTAGTCTCCCAGTCTCTAGCACTGAAAAATATCCACACAGCATGAAGCTCCCACCACCATGCTTCACCGTAGTGATGGTGCCAGGTTTCTTACAGACAGTACACTTGGCATTCAGGCCAAAGAGTTCAATCTTGGATTTGGTCAGACTGGAGAATCTTGTTTCTCATGGTCTGAGAGTCCTTTAGTTGCCTTTTGGTTAACTCCAAGCAGGCTGTCATGTGCCTTTCACTAAGGAGTGGCTTTCGTCTGGCCACCATAAAGGCATGATTGATGGAGTGCTGCAGAGATGGTTGTCCTTCTGGAAGGTTCTCTAGAGCTTTGTCAGAGTGACTATTGGGTTCATGATCACCTCCCTGGCCAAGGCACCTTCTCCCCCGATTGCTCCATTTGGCCAGGCGGCTAGCTGTAGAAAAGGTCTTGGTGTTTCCAAACCATTTAAGAATGATGCAGGCCACAGTGTTCTTAGGGACCTTTAATGCTGCAGACATTTTTTGGTACACTTCCCTAGATCTGTGCCTCAACACAATCCTGCCTCGGAGCTCTACATATAATTCCTTCGACCTCATGGCTTAGTTTTTGCTCTGACATGCATTGTCAACTGTGGGACCTTTTATAGACAGGTGTGTGCCTTTCCAAACCATGTCCAATCAATTGAATTTACCACATGTGGACTCCAAACAAGTTGTAGAAACATCTCAAGGATGATCAATGGAAACAGGATGCACCTGAGCTCAATTTCGAGTCTCATAGCAAAGGGTCTGAATACTTATGTAAATAAGGTGTTTCAGTTTGCAACAAATGGGTATTGTGTGTAGATTGACAAGGAAAATGTTTTATTTATGCCATTTTAGAATAAGGCTGTAATGTAACAAAATGTGGAAAATTGAAGGGGTCTGAATACTTTACGAATTTACTGTCTAAGAAAGATCACATGTATTTACATGTATTTATCCATTTTTGTCACTAAACAGTCTCCATATACATTGCCTTCGGAAAGTAATCAGACCCATTAACTTGTTCCACATTTTGTTACGTTACAGCCTTATTCTAAAATGGATTAAATAACTTTTTTTTTTTTTACACACAATATCCCATAATGACTAAGTGAAAACAGGTTGTTTGAATTTTTTGACATTTTTTCAAAATAAAAAGCAGAAATACCTTATTTTCATGATAGTCTCATCTTTCCATAGAGGGTTCATAATATACTGAACGAAAATATAAACGCAACATTTTCATGAGCTGAAATAAAAGATCACAGAAATGTTCCATACATACCGAAAGTTAATTTCTCTCAAATGTTGTGCACAAATGTGTTTACATCCCTGTTAGTGACCATTTCTCCTTTGTCAAGAAACTCCATTCACCTGACAGGTGTGGCATATCAGAAAGCTGATTAAACAGTATTACACAGGTGCACCTTGTGCTGGGGACAATAAAAAACCCTCTAAATGTGCTGTTTTGTCGCACAACACAATGCCACAGATGTCTCAAGTTTTGAGGGAGCGTACAATATGCATGCTGACTGCAGGAATGTCCACCAGAGCTGTTGCCAGATAATTTAATGTTAATTTCTCTATCATAAACTGCTTCCAATGTCATTTTAGAGAATTTGGCAGTACGTCCAATCGGCCTCACAACTGCGGACCAGTTTGGAACCAAGCCAGCCCAGGACCTCCTCATCCGGCTTCTTCACCTGCAGAATTATCTGACACCAGCCACCCGGACAGCTGATGAAACTGAGGAGTATTTCTGTCTGTAATAAAACCCCTTTGTGGGGAAAAACCATTTCTGATTGGCTGAGCCTGGCTCCCAAGTGGGTGGGCCTTTGTCCTCCCAGGCCCATTCATGGATGCGCCCTGACCAGTCATGTAAAATCTATAGATTTGGCCCTAATTAATTCATTTAATTTGACTGATTTCTATATGGTTGGTTCAATATAACTTTTTGTGCATTAAATATGTAAAGCTTTGCGTAAACTCGGTTCTACACAAAAAAATAAAAGGTTCTTAAATGGTTCATCCTCATCTCATAAGGTTCCTTGTAGAACTCTTGCCAGATAAATAAACTTTTGTTATACTGTATGTGGGGTTCTTAAGGTGGTATTTACGGATCTTCAGAATTCTAAAAGGTTCTTGAAATATATGGAAGCCTGCAGATGTATCTCTTTCATAGCACACAGCAAATTTGCCAGTGTTCAATAGTGTTGATTATTCAGTGTAACATTTGAAGTGTTGATTCAAGTAGGACTGTCCCCAACTAAAAATCTTGGTCAAACGAAAGTTGTC
The DNA here is from genome assembly GCF_045679555.1 of Salvelinus alpinus. Taxonomy (NCBI): domain Eukaryota; kingdom Metazoa; phylum Chordata; class Actinopteri; order Salmoniformes; family Salmonidae; genus Salvelinus; species Salvelinus alpinus. The sequence continues at coordinate 79,389,812 of NC_092093.1, forward strand.
TGTTCTTATTTTAAACGTGTATTTTTCCATATATACTGATAAACATAAATATGCTATCAATAACATTGGCTACGCATGGCCTGTCTGCAACGAACTTGAAACATTGTATCAACTATTAACTTGGGCCCTCATTATTCTTGACGCTCAGAGTTTCCCACGCCAGTGAGCTCAGGACAGACATAGCTGTAGGCTATTTGCTCAAGAGATCTCACCAGAGCTGTGTACCGGCACCTCGCATTTTCTACTGCTTGAGCTCCTGTTCCTTTTATAGAATATTAGCTCAAAAGTATTGTCGAGCACCTGCACTTAAATATAAATACTACCAGCACCCAAAATGAGTACCGGAACCTACAGTTGAAGTCATAAGTTTACAAACACTTAGGTTGGAGTCATTAAAACTCGTTTTTCAACCACTCCACAAATGTATTGTTAAACAAACTATAGTTTTGGCAAGTCAGTTAGGACAACTACTTTGTGCATGACACAAGTAATTTTTCCAACAATTGTTTGCAGGCAGATTGTTTCACTTATACTTCACTGTATCACAATTCCAGTGGGTCAGAAGTTTACATACACTAAGTTGACTGTACCTTTAAACAGCTTGGACAATTCCAGAAATTTATGTCATGGCTTTAGAAGCTTCTGATGGGCTAATTGACATCATTTGAGTCAATTGGAGGTGTACCTGTGGATGTATTTTAAGGCCTACCTTCAAACTCAGTGCCTCTGCTTGACATCATGGGTAAATCAAAAGAAATCAGCCGAGACCTCAGAAAATAAATTGTAGACCTCCACAAGTCTGGTTCATCCTTGGGAGCAATTTCCAAATGCTTGAAGGTACCACGTTCATGTGTACAAACAATAGTACGCAAGTATAAACACCATGGGACCACGCAGCCGTCATACCGCTCAGGACGGAGACGCATTCTGTCTCCTAGCAATAAACGTACTTTGGTGCGAAAAGTGCAAATCAATCCCAGAACAACAGCAAAGGACCTTGTGAAGATGCTTGACGAAACAGGTACAATAGTATCTATATCCACAGTAAAACGAGTCCTGCCGCTCAGCAAGGAAGGAGCCAGACTGCTCCAAAACTACCATAATAAAGCCAGACTACGGTTTGCAGCTGCACATGGGGACAAAGATCGTACTTTTTGGAGAAATATCCTCTGGTCTGGTGAAACAAAAATAAAACTCTTTGGCCATAATGACCAATTTAAAGGCAATGCTACCAAATACAAATTGAGGGTATGTAAACTTCTGACCCACTGGGAATGTGATGAAAGAAATAAAAGCTCAAATAAATCATTCTCTATACTATTATTCTGACATTTAATTTTCTTAAAATAAAGTGGTGAACCTCCTTTTTACTAGTACTAAATGTCATGAATTGTGAAAAGCTGAGTTTAAATGTATTTGGCTAAGGTGTATGTAGACTTCCGACTTCAACTGCATGTGTAATCAGGTACGCGTCCTTACTCAACATTGACAGGAGCGCTCCAAACAAAAGACAATGACAAACATTGTAGATGATAAATGATAGGATTTAAGGGTAAATGTACTATTGGTGATATATATAATGGGGAATTGATATACACTAACAATAAAATGCAAACAATTCACACAATGAAGTTATGAAACAATGAATGTGCACAAATTGGTGGAAGAGAGCGCATTCTGTAGAGACAAGTGCATTGTACATGTGGGCGCTGCATGGTCAATCCAACGTCTGCATTGGCCATGCAGCATTTATGGTGGTACGGCCTCTGCAGAAGTCAGGACATTCATACTTCTTGCGCTCCGCAGAGCAGTGCAAAGCTGTTGTCAAAGAAGTTGTCAAGGAAGTGAGTTTGTGTTTACACAGGATGTACCACCCCCAACTACCATTCATGTCAATGTGGAGCTGTACAGAGCCCTCTGCATTGTTACAACATTTGGGAGGCCATGGTGATGTGCTACTGGGCTCGATTTGGTCTCTGCATGCCTCTAGAGGCTGAGCAATTGCATCACAGCCTACATATGGAGCCTCTGACCACATGTTCGTATCAAGCATAAATTGGCTTTTAGTCTAGGCCTGCGCAATGGATTAGTTCACTGAGATGGGGGCATATGTGACTGACTGGCTCAAATCGGTCTTATGCAGCAACATTTTAAATTGTGTCTTTTTCCATTGGATAAAAGTAGAGACTCAGAGCTACAAAATGGTATATCATACACTACAGTTGAGAAACAATGGGAAAGTAATTTTGCTTTGAAATTTGATCAACTTGTAAACTCACTTTTGAGAAAATGGCCTTGGAATGTTTTGGCTTTGTCTACACCGATTCAACATTGTTCTCACCCTCTAAACCTTTAGCCCCACCCATCTCTTTAAGGGTTGGTTCGAGTGTTCTGTACTAACAACAGCAGTAATGCACCTCAACTAACTTTCTAACTAATTCCAGACACAAATGAGATAAGAGCTCACTTAACATTACTCACCCTAGCAGAGCTGGTTAGGCTGTTATGTTATCCAGAGCGTTGGTGACTGCAACTGTGATGTCAGATTGTCCATTTGTAAATTCAGAGCGTTTCGCTCTCTGAGTGTTCAGAGCGCACACTGGGGTTGATCCGAACGTTCTGACCTCACAACGGCAGTCATCCGTTCATACGTTGTGCAGACCACACCACCCTCTGGAGAGCCTTGCGGTTGAGGGCAGCGCAGTTGTCGTACCAGCCCGACAGGATGCTCTCGATTTTGCATCTGTAAAAGTTTGTCAGGGTTTTGGGTGACAAGCTAAATTTCTTCAGTCTCCTGAGGTTGAAGAGGAGCTGTTGCGACTTCTTCACCACACTGTCTGTGTGGGTGAACCATTTCAGTTTGTCTGTGCTGTCCCTTCGATGTGGATATGGGGTGCTCCCTCTGCTGTCTCCTGAAGTCCACAATCACCTCTTTTGTTTTGTTGACGTTGAGTGAGAGGTTGATTTCCTGACACCACACTCTGAGTGCCCTCACCACCTCCCTGTAGGCTGTCTCGTCATTGTTGGTGATAAAGGCCCACTACTGTTGTGTTGTCTGCAAACTTGATGATTGAGTTGGAGGCGTTCATGCCAATGCAGTCGTGGGTGAGCAGGGAGTACAGGAGAGGGCTGAGCACACACCCTTGAGGAGCCCCAGTGTTGAAGGTCAGCGAAGTGGAGAGGTTGTTTCCTACCTTCACCACCTGGGGGTGTCACGTCAAAGTCCAGGACCCAGTTGCGCAGGGCGGGGTTGAAACCCAGGGCCTCCAGCTTAATGATGAGCTTGGAGGGTACTATGGTGTTGAATGCGGAGCTATAGTCAATGAACAGAATTCTTACAAAGGTATTATTTTTGCCCAGATGGGATAGGGCAGTGTGCAGTGTGATGGCAATTGCGTCATCTGTGGACCTGTTGGGGTGGTATGCAAACTTAAGTGGGTATAGGGTAGCCAGTAAGGTGGCGGTGATATGATCCTTGACTAGCCTCTCAAAGCACTTCATGCTGACAAAAGTAAGTGCTACGGGGCAGTAGTCATTTAGTTTAGTTATCTTTGCCTTCTTGGGTACAGGAACAATGGTAGTTGAAGCATGTGGGGACAACAAATTGGGATAGGGAGCGATTGAATATGTCCATTAACACACCAGCCAGCTGGTCTGCACATGCTCTGAGGACACGGCTAGGGATGCCGTCTGAGCCAGCAGCCTTAAAAGTTTTACTCACGTCAGCCACGGAGAACGAGAGGGGGGGACGCAGTCTTTGTTAGCGAGCAGCGACGGTGGCACTGTATTATCCTCAAAGCGGGCAAAGAAGGTTTTTAGTTTGTCTGGAAGCGTGACATCGGTGTCAGTGATGTGGCTGTTTTCGTTTTTGTAGTCTGTGATTTCCTGTAGACCCTGCCACACATTTTGTGTCTGAGCCGTTGAATTGCGACTGCACCTTGTCCCTGTACCAGCATTTCGCTTGTTTGATTGCCTTGAGGAGGGAATAACTACACTGTTTAAATTCAGCCATATTTCCAGACCTTTTTTCATGGTTAAATGTGGTGGATCGCGCTTTCAGTTTTGCACGAATGCCGCCATCCATCCACGGTTTCTGGTTAGGGTAGGTTTTAATAGTCACAGTTGGTTACAGCATCTCCAATTCACTTCTTAATAAACACACTCACAGAGTCAGCGTATAGGTCAATGTTGTTCTCTGAGGCTGACTGGAACATATTCCAGTCCGCGTGATCAGAACAATCTTGAAGCGTGGCTTCCGATTGGTCAGACCAGCGTTGAATAGTTCTCCTCACCGACACATCCTGTTTGAATTTCCGCCTATAAGACGGAAAGAGCAATATGGCGTCGTGGTTGGATTTGCCGAAAGGAGGGCGGGGGAGGGCTTTGTATGCATCGCGGAAGTTAGAGTAGCAGTGATCGAGAGTATTAGCCCTGCGAGTCATACAATTAATATGCTGACAGAATTTAGGTTGCCTTGTTCTCAAATTTTCTTTGCTAAAATCCCCAGCTACAATAAACGCAGCCTCCGGAGATATGGTTTCTGGTTTACATAGAGTCCAGTGAAGTTCCTTGAGGGCCGTCTTGGTGTTCGCTTGAGGGGGAATGTACACAGCTGTGACTATAAATGATGAGAACTCTCTTGGTAGGTAAAATGGCCAGAATTTGATTCTAAAGAATTCTAGGTCATTTGAGCAGAAGGACTTGAGTTCCTGTATGTTGTTATGATGCACAATGAATCGTTAATCATAAAGCATACACCCCCGCCCTTCCTCTTCCCAGAGAGATGTTTATCTTTGTTGGCACGATGCATGAAGAAGCCTGGTGGCTGAACCAATTCCAACAACATATCCCGAGAGAGCCATGTTTCTGTGAAACAGAGACTGTTACAATCTCTGATGTCTCTATGGAAGGAAACACTTGCTCAAATTTTGTCTACCTTGTTGTCAAGAGACTGGACATTGGCGAGTGTATACTCAGGAGTGGTCAGCGATGTGCACATGTACGGAGCCTGACCAGAAGGCTGCTCTGTCTGCCCCTTCTGCGGCGCCATGGTTTTGGGTCGGCTTCTGGGTTCAGATCCATTGTCCTGGGTGGTGGTCCGAACAGAGGATCCACTTCTGGAAAGTCGTATTCCTGGTTGTAATGTTGGTAAGTTGACGTTGCTCTTATGTCCAATAGTTCTTCCCGGCTGCACGTAGTAAGACTTAAGATTTCCTGGGGTAACAATGTAAGAAATAATACATAAAAAAATCAAAATACTGCATAGTTTCCTAAGAACGTGAAGCGACCATCTCTGTTGGAGCCATTTTTGTACCTAGACATATTGACTAACTCAAATAGACAGAAGCGTGCCATATGGCAGACCAATCCAAACTCATCTCTCGTCATGTCCAGCCCATTCATTATCTCAGACAATTACGGCTAGCGGGAAGGTTGCTACCTTATTCTGTGGCTAAACCAACTGGACTCGTAATTTAACAATTTTATTCGTATTTACAGATAGCATTCAAGTTTGTTATGAAGGCACATGAAAGGTAACATGTTCGAGAGGACTTTTCTGCCAAAAAAACTGATTTAGATTTTTTTTTAAGTTTACGATAAAACTGCTCTCCTGTGAAGTAGTGACCCGTGACATACACCTAGTTTCCTCAACACACAGCCATTCATGTCTAAACCGCTGGCAACAAAAGTGAGTACACCCCTAAGTGAAAATGTCAATTTTCCTCCCCGGTGTCATGTGACTCGTTAGTGTTACAAGGTCTCAGGTGTGAATGGGGAGCAGGTGTGTTAAATTTGGTGTCATCGCTCTCACACTCCCTCATACTGACTGGTCACTGGAAGTTCAACATGGCACCTCATGGCAAAGAACTCTCTGAGGATCTGAAAAAAAGAATTGTTGCTCTACATAAAGATGGCCTGGGCTATAAGAAGATTGCCAAGACCCTGAAACTGAGCTGCAGCACGGTGGCCAAGACCATACAGCGGTTTAACTGGACAGGTTCCACTCAGAACAGGCCTCGCCTTGGTCGACTAAAGAAGATGAGTGCACGTTCTCAGCGTCATATCCAGAAGTTGTCTTTGGGAAATAGACGTATGAGTGCTGCCAGCATTGCTGCAGAGGTTGAAGAGGTGGGGGGTCAGCCTGTCAGTGCTCAGACCATACGCCGTAAACTGCATCAAATTGGTCTGCATGGCTGTCATCCCAGAAGGAAGCCTCTTCTAAAGATGATGCACAAGAAAGCCCGCAAACAGTTTGCTGAAGACAAGCAGACTAAGGACATGGATTACTGGAACCATGTCCTGTGGTCTGATGAGACCAAGATAAACTTATTTGTTTCAGATGGTGTCAAGCGTGTGTGGCGGCAACCAGGTGAGGAGTACAAAGACAAGTGTGTCTTGCATACAGTCAAGCATGGTGGTGGGAGTGTCATGGTCTGGGGCTGCATGAGTGCTGCCGGCACTGGGGAGCTACAGTTCATTGAGGGAACCATGAATGCCAACATGTACTGTGACATACTGAAGCAGAGCATGATCCCCTCCCTTCGGAGACTGGGCCGCAGGGCAGTATTCCAACATGATAACGACCCCAAACACACCTTCAAGACGACCACTGCCTTGCTAAAGAAGCTGAGGGTAAAGGTGATGGACTGGCCAAGCATGTCTCCAGACCTAAACCCTATTGAGCATCTGTGGGGCATCCTCAAATGGAAGGTGGAGGAGTACAAGGTCTCTAACATCCACCAGCTCCGTGATGTCGTCATGGAGGAGTGGAAGAGGACTCCAGTGGCAACCTGTGAAGCTCTGGTGAACTCCATGCCCAAGAGGGTTAAGGCAGTGCTGGAAAATGATGGTGGCCACACAAAATATTGACACTTTGGGCCCAATTTGGACATTTTCACTTAGGGGTGTACTCACTTTTGTTGCCAGCGGTTTAGACATTAATGGCTGTGTGAGTTATTTTGAGGGGACAGCAAATTTACACTGTTATACAAGTGTAAGTTGTACACTCACTACTTTACATTGTAGCAAAGTGTCATTTCTTCAGTGTTGTCACATGAAAAGATATACTCAAATATTTACAAAAATGTGAGGGGTGTACTCACTTTTGTGATATAATGTACAGTGGGGAGAACAAGTATTTGATACACTGCCGATTTTGCAGGTTTTCCTACTTACAAAGCATGTAGAGGTCTGTAATTTTTATCATAGGTACACTTCAACTGTGAGAGACGGAATCTAAAACAAAAATCCAGAAAATCACATTGTATGATTTTTAAATAATTAATTTGCATTTTATTGCATGACATAAGTATTTGATCACCTACCAACCAGTAAGAATTCCGGCTCTCACAGACCTGTTAGTTTTTCTTTAAGAAGCCCTCCTGTTCTCCACTCATTACCTGTATTAACTGCACCTGTTTGAACTCGTTACCTGTATAAAAGACACCTGTCCACACACTCAATCAAACAGATTCCAACCTCTCCACAATGGCCAAGACCAGAGAGCTGTGTAAGGACATCAGGGATAAAATTGTAGACCTGCACAAGGCTGGGATGGGCTACAGGACAATAGGCAAGCAGCTTGGTGAGAAGGAAACAACTGTTGGCGCAATTATTAGAAAATGGAAGAAGTTCAAGATGACGGTCAATCACCCTCGGTCTGGGGCTCCATGCAAGATTTCACCTCGTGGGGCATCAATGATCATGAGGAAGGTGAGGGATCAGCTCAGAACTACACGGCAGGACCTGGTCAATGACCTGAAGAGAGCTGGGACCACAGTCTCAAAGAAAACCATTAGTAACACACTACGCCGTCATGGATTAAAATCCTGCAGCGCACGCAAGGTCCCCCTGCTTAAGCCAGTGCATGTCCAGGCCTGTCTGAAGTTTGCCAATGACCATCTGGATGATCCAGAGGAGGAATGGGAGAAGGTCATGTGGTCTGATGAGGGGTTGTACTCATACTTCTTCTTCCTCCAAACACTCGCCGTGTTTGGAGGAAGAAGAAGTATGAGTACAACCCCAAGAACACCATCCCAACCGTGAAGCATGGAGGTGGAAACATCATTCTTTGGGGATGCTTTTCTGCAAAGGGGACAGGACGACTGCACCGTATTGAGGGGAGGATGGATGGGGCCATGTATCGCGAGATCTTGGCCAACAACCTCCTTCCCTCAGTAAGAGCATTGAAGATGGGTCGTGGCTGGGTCTTCCAGCATGACAACGACACGAAGCACACAGCCATGGCAACTAAGGAGTGGCTCCGTAAGAAGCATCTCAAGGTCCTGGAGTGGCCTAGCCAGTCTCCAGACCTGAACCCAATAGAAAATCTTTGGAGGGAGCTGAAAGTCCGTATTGCCCAGCGACAGCCCCGAAACCTGAAGGATCTGGAGAAGATCTGTAGGGAGGAGTGGGCCAAAATCCCTGCTGCAGTGTGTGCAAACCTAGTCAAGAACTACAGGAAACGTATGATCTCTGTAATTGCAAACAAAGGTTTCTGTACCAAATATTAAGTTCTGCTTTTCTGATGTATCAAATACTTATGTCATGCAATAAAATGCAAATTAATTACTTAAAAATCATACAATGTGATTTTCTGGATTTTTGTTTTAGATTCCGTCTCTCATAGTTGAAGTGTACCTATGATAAAAATTACAGACCTCTACATGCTTTGTAAGTAGGAAAACCTGCAAAATCGGCAGTGTATCAAATACTTGTTCTCCCCACTGTATAAATATAAAAAGAGAGAGAGATATGTTACTGGTCAATTAAAACAATTTTGGTCAACCAAACAATCGAGCAGTCGAGTAATTGGGGTCAGCCCTCGATTCAAGAGTTAAATTAACATTCAATGGTGTAAAAGAACCGCAGTACTCGTGTTAATAACCAGAGTTAAACCAAAACTACGCCCATCATTATCATATATCACAGCATGCTCTACTGCAGGTTGATATTTAGAACTGTTTGTTTCAATATCTAGGTTTTTACATGTATATTGATTGATTAATTAATCTTATACTACTCAAATATAAATAACATACTTTTTTTATTTTATTATTCCAATGTGTTACTTGGACTTATTGAACCCCTTACTGAAATGATTGTTCCAGTTTAGTTGTTTAGGGTAGTCTCATATCCTGGTCTTCCCAACCCTGGCAGTCATTGTGAATGCAGGTTACGGGTATATTACATTTCCAAATGTTGACCATCCCCTTTCCAATAGGAATTACTTACCACTTTACAATTCAGCATAATGTGACTTACTGGCCTGATGTGGCCTGTCAACCATGAGTTTTAGGCCACTATATTAGGGTAAAAACAGGCCCTTAAAAGCAGGCCTTATGAAATATGAATTGGCTTTATGAATACAATTAAATGTCAATATATCCATTTAGAACTTCACTTGTTAAAGGCAACAGGAAAGAATATTAATTAGTCCAACAAGCATTTCTCTGGCACTAGCAAACAGATTTATGGGTGGTACTGGTAACTTTAAAATGCACTCGAAAGGCACCCTGGGAAATATGCAAAATAGGCTTAAAACCCTACAGCAGGGCTATTAAATTCTGGTTCTGGAAACATTTCTGTTTTTTGATTTTTGTATGATACTTCAAAGAACTATCCATAAAATGGTTCCCCTATGGCGTCGCTCTCAATAACCTTATTTGGTTCCAACTTGCACCTTTAAATTTAAGAGTGTAAGATAACCCTTACTCTGTGGATCTTCAGAAAAAAAGTTGACACTCCGTTTCACATATATCCACTCATATGGAATTCAGGACTTTATTGAGCAATAAAAAATATACACCAGGGAAAATATTTTCCTTTTTCCGTTAATCCTTAATATTTTTCCATCCACGAAATCTTATTAAGTTCTTCTGCATATTAGACCCATGATCCAAAAGGAAAACTGAAAAAAGGGGCAGTCAGTTATTCAACAGTAAAAGTAGATCAGCTGGAATGAGTTCAAAAGCATTTCTGTTTCATTGTTTTAAAATTATTTGAGGAGGAGGATTGAGAGAGAGAGAGGTTTAGTTTAACAGACGTTGTGACAGACGTTGAGAGTCTAGGTCGCCACTGTCACTGCAACCGCTACATCCAATTCTGCCACATCCATATCCTCCCCGTAGAGTTCTGCCAGTTTCTGAAATTCGGGCCCCCAGTCATCCAGGTAGTTATAATCCTGTTCTGAGTGTGTTCCTGGGGAGTCCAGAGAGCTGATGGAGCCTGTGGGCGACCCTTGACCCTCGTAGGCATAGGTCTGGAGGGAGTCATAGGGAGGCCCACCAGTGTCCATGTCTGCCTCCACCAGTCTCTGTTTAATAAACTTCTGCACATTCACCTGGTCCAGCTCTGGGGGACTGTGGCAGCCCTGCGCCGGCCCGCCATATTGTCGGGCCACCTCCGGCCGGACGTCCCGTCGGAACTTGAGCTCTTCAGCGGCAGCGGGGTTCCGCAGGGCAATAATGTCGAAAGCCTCAGTGTCCTCTTCGCCGCCGCCCTCGTCGTCGTAGGTTACCACGTTCTCACGCACGTCCTCCTCTGAGATAATGAGGGGCTCCTTCTTGCTCCGCCGCAGGGTGATGAACAGAACCACGATCACTGGAGGAAGACAAGGACAGATGCTGTGTCAACAACAACAACAATTAAATAAACAATGCCATCAAAAAAACAGTGAACAGAATCACAATCGCTGTAAGAAGAGAGAAATTAACAGAGATATCTTGTCAATAACAACAACAAAATGGTGATGAACAGAGCCACGATCGCTGCAGAAGAGAGTGACAAGCAGAGACATCATGTCAACAGCAACAACAATAATGGAAACAACATCAACAAAATGGTGGTTTTACAATGCCACTCCAGAGAGTGATGAACAGAACGCTGATCGATAGAATTAGAAAATGAGACATGTAGAGAAGCCATGTCAACAACAACAATAATGACTGTAATGGAAACATCAACAAAACGGTTGGTTTAACAATACCCCATCATTATTGTAGCAGTTGCATTTCAGTATGATGTCCAAGCCTGGTCGCATGCTAATTCCATGCTCTGCATGTGGTGTTGGTATGTAATTTATTACGTCATAAGAAATGTGCATGTTTTGGGTCGTAAACAGCTGACAAAATGAAAGCTCTGGCTGTGTCCCAAATGGCATTCTACTTCCTATATAGTTTACTACTTTTGTTAAGGACCCATTCTTTATTTTTGCACATTACATATTTTAATGTGTTATGAAATTGGCATCGTGAAATCATTGTCAAAACCACAAGAGATACTGGTGTATGTAGGTCTAGAGTATTTATGTATTGATCATATCAAAGCTTGGCTCTCTCCCTCCCAGGCTTTTGGGAAGGTGGAGAATGAGCTTGTCGTAGCAGATATAAGCAATGTCCCCACGCTCTCTGGCAGCTTTCATAGTTGGGATAAGTTCTTTACGCCTCTGGCGCACAGCTGCAGAGAAGTCCTCGTTGAGGAAGATGTTGGTTCCTCTCAACTTCTTGGCTCTCTCCAGAACAGCCATATCTTGTCCTTGAACCTTATGAATTTGACTACTAGAGGCCTGGGTCTGTCACCTGGGCTGGTTACAGGTTTTCCAAATCTGTGGGCGCACTCCACCTCAATCTTCCTATGATCCATCTGCAGCTTTTCGGTGATCATTTTTCTCACCTTCTCTTCAGACTCCTTCCAGGTCTCATGAGGAGACTCTGGTATGCCATCCACAACAATGTTATTCCTCCTGGATTGCCACTTTACATTGTCTGTTTCCCCAGTTTTCTAATAATGATTCATAGACAGTGGTGGGAAAAGTACCCAATTGTCGTACTTGAGTAAAAGTAAAGATACATTAATAGAAAATGACTCAAGTAAAAGTCACCCGGTAAAATATTACTTGAGTAAAAGTCTAAAAGTATTTGGTTTTAAATATACTTAAATATCAAAAGTAAATGTAAAACATTCCTTATATTAAGCAAACCAGACGGCACCATTTTCACGTTTATCTTAATTTACAGATAGCCAGGGGCACACTCCAACACACAGATATAATGTACAAACAAAACATTTGTGTTTAGTGTGTCCAAAGGATCAGAGGCAACAGAGATGACCAGGGATGTTCTCTTGATAACTGTGTGATTTGGACCACTTTCCTGTCTTGCTAAGCATTCAAAATGTAATTGTCACAACTTCCACCAAAGGTAGTTCCTCTCCCTGTTCGGGCGGCGCTCGGCGGTCGGCATCGCCGGCCTACTAGCCATCACCGATCCTTTTTTCCTTTTCTGTTAGTTTTGTCTTTTGGTTCTTTCACACCTGGTTTTATTTGCCTTAATTTCTGTGTGTATAATTACCTCTGTTACCTGCCTAGGTTTGTGCGGGATTATTGGTATGACGTTGCTCGTTAAGGTTGTGCCTGTTTTGTTTTCACGGATTTATACTGAGTGTTTATAAATTTAGGAGCGTTGTGTTTTTCCTCCTTTCATGAGTAACGGGTTTCTCTGTTGTCGAGGGCGTTTATTTTTGGTATTGTACCTTACCTGTATGTTTATGGACTTGCCCATTAAAATACGTATCTCGGACATCTCTGCTCTCCTGCACCTGACTCCTTCACCTACCTCTAAACGCAATCGTGTCACAGTAATGAGTACTTTTGGTGTCAGGGAAAATGTATAGAGTAAATAGTACATTATTTTCTTAAGAAATGTAGTTAAGTAAAAATAAAAGTTGCCAAAATTATAAATAGTAAAGTACAGATACCTCAAATAACTACTTAAGTAGATACTTTAAAGTATTTTTACTTAAGTACTTTACACCACTGTTCACAGACAGTGCTGATGACATCTCGCGTGGACTTAGTTTGTTGTCACCTTGCTGCAAGTCTCTTTCAGGACATCCACCTCTCCCTGGGAGAACTGCAAACTGTTCTTAAGGTCTCTTAAGGTTAGTTGATTTCACCATTATTTGGAAAAAGCTCTTGAAGCCATTTTCCTGTTTCTGTAACAATTGCTTGTAGGCATATTTTTATCGATTTAAAAGATCCTGCACCTGTGATAGCAAAACACTGTCATCTCTATTACTCCAAACTTTCTTAACTTTGGGCGGCATGATGGTGGCAACGTAGGCTAACACTGGTACTCGACGGAATTCCATCCAGCACAGCTCGCAGGGCCGATGGAAACAGCAACAAATAGCAGGGATTTAAACAGCCACAAGCCCGGGACTATCCCATCCACAAGGGCGAACGGTATTGCGGGATGTGTTCAAACTGTCAAGGAAACCTGTCTAGCTTGATAGCTAGAAGCTAGGCTAGCTGTTTTGCCAAATAGCAGCTCTTCAGACTTTACGGTTTGGCAGTGTGCCGGGACAGACAGTAGCGGTCCCAGCAACTGAGGATAACCACGTTGCAGGATCCACATTAAACAGGTAGGCTATTAAACAACATTTTCTCGTTCCGCGTTCAGCCCTGGGCCCGCATCCACAAAGTGTCATCAGACTAGAAAATTTGTTGTAAGTGCTGAGAATTTTGACATTTCACTCCTATTCTTATGGGTAAAAATAAAAGTGATGCATGAATCCTCTTTAGTTATAAGAGTCACACCAAGTCAACAGATATTTAAGAGACCTCATGAGCTGTCCTAACCAGTTTAGAGTTACCAGAAGGTATTTTGATATTTGCAGCAAATCAGTGGTTCCTGCGCCGCATGCAATTGCTTTGGAGTTGGTAAAATTATCAATCTATATGATCAATGCATAAATAATCTAAACCTGCAACAGCATCTCTTGCGCAGTATCTCTGAAGCTACACATGCTATAGTGCCTCGTCATGATTGGTTATTCCCCAGTTTGCAACAATGTCAATGAGAGTCATCACCATCTTTCCTTTGCGGTACCTCAAACTGTCATGATTACCAGCTGAGAAACTTTTATGAATTGATTTTACTCCTAGCTCAGAGTTTGTCTGGGCAGTGTCTTAAACCTCTTGACACTACAGGGGGTGCTGTTTCAACTTGGACATTTATCGTTCCCAAATTAAACTGCCTCGTACTCAATTCTTGCTCGTACAATATGCATATTATTATTACTATTGGATAGAAAACAATCTCTAGTTTCTAAAACCGTTTGAATTATGTCTGTGGGTGAACCAGAACTCTTTCTGCAGCGAAATCCATGACAGGAACTGCGAAGGTCTGAAAACGAGGCTCTGTTCTCAGATCAGTTTAAAGCTCTGTATGTGTCCTATGGGTCGACATGAACTGCACCCGCCTTCCCCTGGATGTCAGTAACCAATGAGAAGTGGAATGGAGTGTCTACGTAGTTCTCAGAGCTTATAAAAGGCCAAGGAACGAAGTGCGCTCTCTTTTCGTCGTTCGTCATTGCGCAAAGCAAGACCTCAAGATGGCACTTTGAAACGCTCAGTTATCGCCCTTAGCTATATCCGTCTGTAATTTAATTCGATATAGGTGTTAGAAACATCATAACGAAGTTATTTTAAACCGAGTTATATCAGTTTATGCGAGTATATTGCTATTTTCGGAATTTCCTTAGTATTGCGTTTTGGGGATTTGGGAATGTTGTGGCCACATAGCTATTGTTAGCTGCTAATTCTGAAGTTGAAGACGACGTTTTACAACCAAGCAACGATTATTTTGGACAAAGGACACCTTGCCCAAGATTCTGATGGAAGCTCGTACAAAAGTAAGAACTATTTATGATGTTATTCCGTATTTATGTGGAAAAATGTAAACGCATTTGTCCGCCGTTATTGCGGCACTAGTCTGGCTGTAACGCACACTGTATGTCTAGTAACGTTAATTTTAAAAATCTAACTCAGCGGTTGCATTAATAACTAATGCATCTTTCATTTGCTGTCCAACCTGTATTTTTTTGTCAATCTAATCGATAAATAATCGTAAACATAGGTGCCTTTCCAAGATGGCGCCGGCCAGAATGCATGACCTGTTGCCACTCATCACATTGTATAACCACGATTTGTGCTGCTAAATATGCACATTTTCGAACAAAACCTATATGCATTGTGTAATATGATGTTACAGGACTGTCATCTGACAAAGTATATCAAGGTTAGTCAAAAATTATATATCTTTTGTTGTATTGTTACGATCGCTAACCTGTGCTGCTGGTAAATTGCTTGTGTTTCTGGCTATTGTGCTAAGCTAATATAATGCTATATTGTGTTTTCGCTGTAAAACACTTAAAAAATCTGACATATTGGCTGGATTCACAAGATGTTGGGCTTTCATTTGCTGTACGCTGTGTATTTTTCAGAAATGTTTTAAGATGAGTAATTAGGTATTTGACGTTGGTCTCTGTAATTATTCTGGCAGCTTCGGCACTATTTCAGATTGCAGCTGCAATGTAGAACTGTGATTTATACCTGAAATATGCACATTTTTCTAAAAAAACATATGCTATACAATAAATATGTTATCAGACTGTCATCTTATGAAGTTGTTTCTTGGTTAGTGGCTATTTATATCTTTATTTGGTCGAATTAGTGATGGCTACTGATGGAGTAAAAAACTGGTGGAGTAAAAAAAGTGGTGTCTTTTGCTAACGTGGTTAGCTAATAGATTTACATATTGTGTCTTCCCTGTAAAACATTTTAAAAATCAGAAATGATGGCTGGATTCACAAGATGTGTATCTTTCATCTGGTGTCTTGGACTTGTGATTTAATGATATTTAGATGCTAGTATTTACTTGTGACGCTATGCTAGGCTATGCTAGTCAGCTTTTTTACTGTGGGGGGTGCTCCCGGATCCGGGTTTGGGAGGAATTAGAGGTTAACATCATACTCTAAACTGGGATTTATTTTGCCTTAAATCAGGTTAACAGGATTCCTAAGACCCTTTCTGAGATGCTTTGTGGAAACTGGCACAGGTCTCTCATCCGTTCTAGCAAGACGCATGCAGTAGTACACACCACCACAATCAGTCACTTGCCTGCCACTCCACGAACCCAAAGGCTCTTTTAAGAGCCACCTAATAAATTTAAATAAGTGTGTGTGTGTGTGTGTGTGCCTGTCAAACTATAAATGAGAAAATGTAGAGCCCTAGGTGGTAACGCTAACCATTACGCTACAAACCCAGTCGTAAACATGTTAACTTGACAGTCTATTTAAATGGACAGTCTGGTGATGATAGGAAGCATTTGTTCCAAAACGTTTTTGTTCATTCACTCAGTGCTGATTGTACGCTTGTTTATCTTGCTTGGTTAAAAGACAACCATCTTAAACAGTTGATTTGTTGAAAACAGACAAATTTGATCATGTAGCTCAGTGGTTCCCACCCTTTTTCGGTTAGTGTAACACTAACTGAATTTAAGACTGCCCGGAGTACCCCTGAAGTACCCCCTCATGTGCATTTACACCAGTAAGTCTATGGTCTCATGAGTCTTCTCAAGTACCCCCTTGTGGTTAGGCCAAGTACCAAATATTAAGTTCTGCTTTTCTGATGTATCAAATACTTATGTCATGCAATAAATTCAAATTAATTACTTAAAAATCATACAATGTGATTTTCTGGATTTTAGTTTCAGATTCCGTCTCTCACAGTTGAAGTGTACCTATGATAAAAATGACAGACCTCTACATGCTTTGTAAGTAGGAAAACCTGCAAAATCGGCAGTGTATCAAATACTTGTTCTCCCCACTGTATATAAATAAGGTATTTCTGTATTTTTTTTGTTGTTGCAAGAATGTCTAAAAACCTTTTTCTGTTTTGTCATTATGGGGTGTTGTGCGTAGATTGATGAGGGAATGTTTTAATTTAATCCATTTTAGAATAATGTAACGTAACAAAATGTGTAAAAGGTCAAGGGGTCTGAATACACTCCGAATGCAATGTATTATATATGCCGACCAACGCTAAGGGAATCGCTGGCATCCTAAATAGTTTTTGTAAATTTTTTGAATTAATTGAATGTATTTTCACCTGGAAAAATTAGGCTACAGCAGTGACAACATTTTTTCATCATGTCAATGTATTATTACATTGACATGTAGATGATCAGAATGAATGGTGTGTGCATGTGATCAGCTACATGTGCAGAGACCGTGGCATGAGTGAGGAGAGGTTGTAGATATAATGGGTTATCGTAAACTATGGAGCTAGACAGGATTATCTAGGTTTATGCTTTGGCGTCATCTACGGGCTGAATGTTACGTGGATGGACCAATTATCAATCTCTTTCCAAAACGTGTTTACATTTGTATAAACTTCAAGTATTACTGACTAGAAACCCCCCTAAAATGTTTTCAAATCTGGCAAGCTGTTTTAGCTTTCGCCTTACGGCTAGGCTAGGCAGTAGGCTTGTATTTGAGTTGATCATCTTTGAGGTGAATACACTATTTGCTTTGTAATTTGTTAAAAACAGTGAAACGACTTTTCTAGTCATGTGCTTCAGTTTTTGTATACAATCACATCGAACATTGTAACAAGCACATCTGAGATTTGTAATAAACTCAAAAGTGAACAAACTAAGTTGGTCTTATTCGGGCAATGGGTGCAGCCATCTTTGACTTTGTTTATTTGCATCTTAATGAAAGTGAACGGTATTCTGGGATTAGTCCATTTCTGCTTGTCAAACATAAACAAACATGGCTGCCATCATAAATAATTGTTGTACTGTGTGTGTGTGTGTGTGTGTGTGTGTGTGTGTGTGTGTGTGTGTGTGTGTGTGTGTGTGTGTGTGTGTGTGTGTGTGTGTGTGTGTGTGTGTGTGTGTGTGTGTGTGTGTGTGTGTGTGTGTGTGTGTGTGTGTGTGTGTGTGTGTGTGATACCTTCACTGACTCAACAGTACCCACCATCTTTTCCATCCAACTTCAAAAATCTCACTCCCACTGGACCAAACTTATCTTTATCATAACCATGTCCATCAATGTAAGGCTTGGGTTCCGAGCTCCTCACAACAATTTCTACCCCTTCCATTTCACCTCCAGAACTCAAACTGGTGTCCGGCTCACTCTGTTTGAATTTAACACCAATCTTTCTCGACAAACCCTCTCCCTTGTTATTACTAGCTTCAACAGTTTCAAACCCATCCTCTGCATCCCTCAGTCTTTTGAACCTCCTCTCTTTTTCCCTCCCAATTACCCAATTACCCAACTCCTGAAAATATTCAACTTTTCCAAGCTGAAATCTCTTTTTAGCCTCCTCGAGAGACATGCTAAGCACTGTACTCCAATGTTGAAACGTTCTTCTCAACAGTCATTGGCACAAGACATTTGTTTTTCACTAGGATGCTCAATCACTGATAATCTGTTCATAATCAGGGACATGCCTGTCAAGGCTTTCAAATGGACATTTTTAAATTGTTTCCTTGGACCAGGAGAAAGCCTTAGATTGGACGGACCATGGATATATATTCAATGTGTTGTCTTGTTTGGTTGTGGGGACAATTTTGTGGCCTGGGTTAAAGTGTTGTATGCTGGGGCTTCATGTATGGTCAAGGTCGGGTGAGGGCTCAGTAGGCCAGTCCGGGTAGGGCAGGGCATTCACCAGGGATGCCCTGTGTCGGGGCCGCTGTACACTCTTGTTATTCAGTCCTTTCTGTGCCTGTTACTCAGGAGACTACAGGGAGTGTGTGAGCCAGGCACAGGGTTGGCGACAGGCATAGCAGTGTCAGCATATACTGATGATGTCTCAGTGTTGGTTAAGGATGAGCAGGAAATAGTTTGAGGGTGTACGAGGGGGCAAGAGTGAGGGGGCATGGAGGGACAGGGCACCTCCGCAGCTTCGAAGGGGGTTGCAGTGGGCTGTGAGGGTCTCAAGATGCTTGGGGTGTCTGGGCTCAGGGGGGTGGGTTAGGAAGAACTGGGAAGGAGCAAGCAGTGCTGTCAAGGTTGACGAAGTGGAGGTGGCTCCTGTCCAAGTGTCATACAGAGGGAGGGTGCTCATCATCAACAACTTGGCAGCATCCTCCCTATGGCATAAATTGGCCGTTCTCAATGCTCCCGATGGTCTGCTTGCGGAGCTGCAGCGCAAGTTAGTGGATTTTTGTCTAGTCGGGGCATTACTGGCTGGTTCTGTACCTGGAGAGGGGACAAGGCCTGGTGGACCTGGAGAGCAGGGTGGAAGGGATCCGACTCAAAGCTGCAGAGAAGGTACTCTACCATACTGTGCTCTGTTGAGAAGGTACTCTACCAGCATGTGCTGGACCTTTGAGGTCCACCCTTTCAGCCAACCTGCACAGATGTATAATGGCAGCAAGAGACTAGCAGACCTACGGCTGCGGAAACCCCCCCAAGAGTTGGCACAGCAGGCGGAACTGACGGGGGCATCAGATCCCGTGTTATTATTCAAATGTATGGTCTCTGCGTGTCTTAGGTTTAAGTTCGAGATTTACAAAATGATCAACAGTGTGGAGATGTCTCCAGAGGTATGGGGGCTCAGGGGGGCTGTCTGTATAGCTGGAGAGGAGGGGCTGGATGTACGGTTGTAATGTGGTGCTGAAGGGTGTATTGTAATGTTGTGTACTGTGTAATGTGATTGTGTGGAGGTTATGGTGTCACACGATGCGTTTTTTTGGGGGGGGGGATGGGTGTTTGTGGTGTTTTTAGTATAATGAGGATGGCTCATTAAAGTAAGACCTTCATTCAGTCAATCTCTCTCTTGGCATGAAACAGCTTTGTATCACACTAACACTCCCTTCCCCACCTTATCTCAATATAACTGCACCAAACGATAAGTCCTGTGTTTAGGTATCTAGAACTCACTCACTCACTCACTCACTCACTCACTCACTCACTCACTCACTCACTCACTCACTCACTCACTCACTCACTCACTCACTCACTCACTCACTCACTCACTCACTCACTCTGCAGTCTCTCACTCATGTGTTTGCTTCAAACCGTAATGATGGCATTTAGTTGCTGGGTGCCTCAGTCTCTGACAGAGCCGTGGTGAGACTGATATGAATATTCATCACCTTCACGCACCGATGTCCACAGACAATCAAGGGAGATGGGGTGAGTGGGTGATGGAGGATTCTGTTCATTATACACAGTCTCTTCATTGTCCTACCGCTGTTCTGTTTGCTCTGGAGAGGCACTTTGTTGGTATTTGGCAGTGGGGGCAGTGCCGTTTCCACTTTGCTGAAATTCATATGAATTCTGTGGCACATGAATTCTCTGTGATCTCTGGTTATAAAGCATTTATTATACAACACATTGATTTAACCCAAATAGTGTGTTTATCCTGACTCTATGGAAATAGAAAGCATCAGAAAATCTCTGGACAGGTCTAACACAGCTCTATCCCCCTTCTGTGCCACGCTCTCTAAAGTCTCGTATCCCTTCCTTTACCTCCTTCTATTCTCCTCTTAGTCAATTTTTCTTCTCTCATCCATCTCCCCATCTGGCCCAATCTCACTAACTCTCTGTTATCCACTTCTACATTATCCTGACCTTGTCCCTATCCTCCCTCTTTCTAAAACCCACTTGTGTCCTTCCTTACCCTTCCATTCATCTCTCTCCCTATCTCCTCCTCTACCCTTGGTCTGTCATCCCTCCTTCTGTGAGGTCTCCACTCCTCCTCCTGCTGCTCTCCTCCTTACACTTCACCATGTCTCCAGGCGTTTTTAACGCCCATACCCTTCAACCACCTTGCCCCTCAGACAATATGCCCCCGGGGTGTTCCATAAACGTGCCCTAAAGTGTGATGCCATCCAGGCCTGCACCCATACCCTCCATCATCCCCACCAATATGTGCCTAAGGTGTGAGGCCCGCCATGCGGGCCATAACCTCCTCCATACCCTTAGGCTTGATGTTACCCAGGCAACACCTACCCAGCAAGATGACGATGCACAGCAGGATGGCGATCAGGGCCCCCGTGCTGAGGCCTGCCGAGGAGAGGAGGCCCCTCTCATCCTGGCACGTCTGCACCCTCCCGTTCCACTGACATGGGCACACCTGCAGGGTCAGTGTGCTGGTGCCGCTCAGTGCCGGCTCCCCACCATCCCACACCACGATGGGCAGCTCATACAACTCCTGGACCAGTCGGCTGAACCGCCTCCGGCGCGCAATGATACTGGCCGTGTTGTCTGGTACGAGAGAGAGACAGAGAGAGAGAGACAGAGACAGAGAGAGAGAGCAGAGAGAGAGAGAGAGAGAGAGAGAAAATGCACTCATTAGGACAAATTAGAGGAGAGGACTCATTCAGGACGACTAGCTACCCAGGCCGCACTTCCCATTAGGTGGGATTCTGTCCAGAGTGCTCCATTCTAACCCACTTCCACAGATGGATTTTTAATGGAGATAGCGAGCAAATGTACTTTCACTTTGAAATAGAAAATTCCACAAGTCTAACGATATACACATACATACTTCTTGTCTCTCTCAAGCTGGAAAATGTCTCTTTCTCTGTGTCTGTTAACTCTGTTTGTTGTTTACTTTTTGTTCCTGTTATAGTTCATATCCGAGTCATTACAATAAACCACGAAATAAGCAGTTCACCTTGAAAATCCATGAGGCCACTCTACTAATAAAGTTGAGACAGGAAGGAAAGAGAAATGAAAGAAAGATTGAAAAAGGGAAATAAAAGGAGATATTCTAGTGGAAGTTGTGAGAGGCACTGGCTCCTCTCTCTTCACTGTGAAAACACTTCCTCCATAAAGATGTCACTGTAGTATAAAGTAGTAGCTACCAAACTAGTGTTCCTAGACCTCCACCACCTCACACTCTAATCTCTACTCCATCTATGGAATAATTATAATGATTGACAACACGTACTTCAAGCTTTATTAACTCAGACTCGCCGTATCACATTATCAGCAAGACAGGAGGGAGAGAGAGAGAGAGAGAGAGAGAGAGAGAGAGAGAGAGAGAGAGAGAGAGAGAGAGAGAGAGAGAGAGAGAGAGAGAGAGAGAGAGAGAGAGAGAGAGAGAGAGAGAGAGAGAGAGAGAGAGAGAGAGAGAGAGAGAGAGAGAGAGAGAGAGAGAGAGAGAGAGAGAGAGAGAGAGAGAGAGAGAGAGAGAGAGCTGTAAGATAAAGAAAAGAAAGAGAGAGTGATGTTTGGTATTCACGATCATAGCTTGCATTTCAGAAGCCCAGATCCATGCTATTATAGACTACATGAGAGCCTGCTGGTGTGCAGGGACAAATAAAAGGGTTCTATGTGGCACCTAAAAAGCTTCCCCCGAAGGGAAAAATGACATAATGTCTATTGGTTCTAATCTTTTAACAATCTGTATCATACAGTGGAGTAGGAGGAAATTCAGGCAGCTGGCAAAAGAGAATATGAGATTTTAAAAATTGTTTATTGCAATATAAGTACACTGATTGATTAATTAATCAATTACTTGATCTTATGCGACACAAAGATAAATAACATATCTAAAGTAATCCAATCTGTTAGGTGGATTTATTGCACCTATTACTGAAAGGGTTGTTCCAGTTTAGATGCTTTAGGTAGTCCCATTAAATAATCCTTTTCACCCTGGTAGTCATTCTGAATGCAGATTTTGGGATTCACTCTGGCTGGATTCCAATGGGAATGAACATCCTTTTGTCAACATAATGTCACTTGATGCTATTTTTGCTTTAGCTTACGCTGGTCACAAGTGACCGAAACACAGCGAAGGCTGGTCACCAGTGAAAACATAACGATCTGCCAGCATAACCAGCTAGACCAGGCCTGGGTAAAGGCCGGCCCGGGGGCCGTATGCGGCCCGCGACCTGATTCAATACGGCCTGCGGAATCAAGTTTTGCAAATTTAAAAGAAAAAATGTGGATTTCCCTCAACTGCAAGATAAAGAATGGTTGGCTGATTTTGCCTTCACTGTGGACATCAATGGCCCTCAAGAATTAAGTGAATTCCAAACTACAAGGGAAGGGTCTTTTTTCACATCAGATGTACAGCCTTGTCAAAGCCGTCAAGGGAAAATGACTCCTCCTGACCCGTCAAGTAGAAGCCAACAATCTCACCTACCTTCTTACACTACTAGTCTGTTCCCTATCAGATGACCAGCGGGAGAAATATACATCGCTGCTGCGTGCTTTGAACGGTGAGTTTTCTCGTCGTTTTGAGGATTTCAAAGTGTTAGAAAATTACATGCTGTTGGTTTCCTCTCTTTTCACCTTCAATATGGATAGCGCTCCCACTGACCTGCAACTTGAGCTTATCGATCTTCAGTCTGATGCAGTGATTGGAGAACTATTCAAAACACTGTCACTGATGAGGTTCTATGCATCTCTCGATGAACAAAACTTTCCAAAGATTAGGATTTATGCTCAGAAGATGTTTGTACTGTTTGGTTCAACATATGTATGTGAACAGACATTTTCAGTGATGAAATATAACAAGTCAAGGCACAGATCATCTCTTACTGACTCACCTCTCAGCAATCCTGTGCATAGCGACGTCAGAAACTACACCTGACTTTACTGCTCTAGTCAATACCCATCAGAGACTTCACTCCTCACACTGATTGAGTAGTTTAAATGTAATGTTGAGCTCTCTCTCTTTCTTGTGTTTTTGTGCATACCTGTTAACAACTTCTACTTGGTCACCATCCCGGATCCGGGAGCATCCTCATCAGTAAAAAAGATGACTAGCATAGCCTAGCATAGCGCCACAAGTAAATACTAGCATATAAATATCATGAAATCACAAGTCCAAGACACCAAATGAAAGATACACATCTTGTGAATCCAGCCATCATTTCCAATTTTTAAAATGTTTTACAGCGAAAACACAATATGTATTTCTATTAGCTAACCACAATAGCAAAAGACTCAACCGCATATTTTCACCATTTTTTTACCGCATAGGTAGCTATTACAAAACCGACCAAATAGAGATATAATTAGTCACTAACCAAGAAACAACTTCATCAGAGGACAGTCTTATAACATGTTATACAATAAATCTATGTTTTGTTCGAAAATGTGCATATTTGAGGTATAAATCATAGTTTTACATTGCAGCTACCATAAAAAATATCACCAAAGCAGCCGGAATAATTACAGAGAGCAACGTGAAATACCTAAATACTCATCATAAAACATTTATGAAAAATACATGGTGTACAGCAAATGAAAGATAAACATCTTGTGAATCCAGCCAATATTTCAGATTTTTTAAGTGTTTTACAGCGAAAACACAATATAGCATTATATTAGCTTACCACAATAGCCAACCACACAACCGCATTCATTCACCGCAAAGGTAGCGATCGCAAAAAAACAGCAAAAGATATAAAATTATTCACTAACCTTGACAAACTTCACCAGATGACAGTCCTATAACATCATGTTACACAATACATATATGTTTTGCTCGAAAATGTGCATATTTAGCGGTACAAATCGTGGTTTTACAATGTGAATACGTAGCCAAACTGCACAGAATTATCCGGAGATATTTTGGACAGTCACCTAATCTAATCAAAGAACTCATCATAAACTTTACAAAAAAATACATGTTGTACAGCAAATTAAAGATACACTAGTTCTTAATGTAATCGCCGTGTTAGATTTTAAAAAATAACTTTAGTACGACATACAGCTTACGTTATAGCGAGACAGCGCCTGCAATGAGGGCGGAAAATAGAACTAAACATTTTCCACAGAAATACGAAATAACATCATAAATGGTTCCTACTTTTGCTGAGCTTCCATCAGAATCTTGTACAAGGAGTCCTTTGTCCAGAATAAATCGTTGTTTGGTTTTAGAATGTCCTCTTCGCCTGTCGAATTAGCAACCTTAGCTAGCCAAGTGGCGCGAAGATGTCCATCTTCACCAAACGCAGAGAACGGAAAACGCCAAAACTCCCGATAAACGTTCAATAATCTGATAAAACTATATTGAAAAAACATACTTTACGATGATATTATCACATGTATCAAATAAAATCAAAGCCGGAGTTATTAGACGTCTATACCGAACGCTTTTCAGAAGCCAATGTCGATGTCCTTCCCGCGCCTTGCTGGACAAAGGAAATTGGGGTCACGTCATTCCAAGAGCTCTTGCTCGACCTCAGATCAAGCTAGACACCCCATTCCACCTCCCACTGCCTGTTGACATCTAGTGGAAGGCGTATGAAGTGCATGTATATCCATAGATTTCAAGCAAATGAATAGGAAGGCCCTGGAACAGAGCCTCGATTTCAGATTTTTCACTTCCTGACAGGAAGTTTGCTGCAAAATGAGTTCTGTTTTACTCACAGATATAATTCAAACGGTTTTAGAAACTTGAGAGTGTTTTCTATCCAATAGTAATAATAATATGCATATTGTACGAGCAAGAATAGAGTACGAGGCAGTTTAATTTGGGCACGATTTTTTACAATGTGAAAATAGCGCCCCCCTATTGACAAAAGGTTTAACAAGAGTTCTGTCCGTGGTGCTGAATGCACAATGTACTTTTCCCTCCTTGTAGTTCATTGAATGTTTAATAATGAAAATACCTACCAAAAGGAAAACATGGATGTGGTCTATTTCTGTGCATGTTAAAACAGTACATGAAGTAGTATATCTGGACGTGATTTACAGTAGATATATCTGTCAACACAGTAATACACATGATGTATAATCCTGTAATATGATTCTGGCCCGCGATGGCAAAAATATAATCTAATGTGGCCCTCCATGGAAAATAATAGACCAGGCCTGAGCTAGACCACGCTGTTCAGACCAGTTTGACCAGCTAGACCATACTGGTCTGCACCATAACCAGATAGATCATGCTGGTCAGACCAGCTTGGTTGTCTTACCAGAGGCGACTGTTCTATCCTACTGATACAGTGTATAACCTGCCAGCTGTATGTTATTCATGTCATCGTTCAGCCACGACTCGTGAAACACAGTCGTGGCTGAACAGTTTTTAATGTCCCTGTAATAAAAACACAGTCGTGGCTGTATTACAGTTTTTAATGTCCCGTTGGTAGGATATACGTGCTTGTAGTTCGTCCACTTTATTATCCAGCGATTGTACATTGGCCAATAGTACGCTTGGCAAAGGCAGATTAGCCACTCGTCGCCGGATCCTCACAAGGCACCCCGATCTCCTTCCGCGAAACCTCTGTCTCTTTCTGCTGCAAATGACGGGGATGAGGGCCTTTTCGGGTGTCTGGAGTAAATCCCTCTCGTCCGACTCATTAAAGAAAAAGGATTCGTCCAGTTCGAGGTGAGTAATCGCTGTTCTGATATCCAGAAGCTCTTTTCGATCATAAGAGACGGTAGCAGCAACATTATGTGCAAAATAAATGACAAACAATGCGAAAAAACTATCAAAATAGCACGGTTGGTTAAGAGCCCATTAAACATCAGCCATCCCCACTGGCGTAATTTTGACCAAAGCCAATATTCCCGCGTTAGTGGAGACCGCATTCATGGTGAAAGCTGCAGATGTCCGCTCAATAGGAAATTACCCTTCTTCAAAGATACAGATTGAATAGAAACCTAAGTATTTCAATGTCTAGCTGGCTCAGATAATATGTTATGCCATGTTACGTCACTGGATGTGTTGTAATGCATGTTATAATACATTTCATCAAATGCCTGCCTCATGCAAATAGATGCTTTTTAATGTCGGCTTTTTCATATCAATGTCTTAGTGTCTTACCCAAGTTAGCAAAGCAAGCACATTTTGGAGTTAAGAATTATCGTGAACACTGGATTCTTATAGTACTCTTTGGCACAAATACTCCAAAAGCTAAACCAGACGATCGTGTCTCAAATGTTAGATAGAAATAGAGCACCAACGGTAAAATGTTGTATGAATGATGCATAAGCTAATTAAAATTCCCAAATATGAATGGCTTGACAGCGTTGCTTTCTACCGAGCTGGTTAGCTTGGAATAACAAAAGGTCCTCTGTATGAAAGGCCTTCACAAATCTATTGATCTATTCAAATAACTGGGTCGTTTAGAAAACATAGCCTTCTAGATAATTCACAGTAAAGAAAAGCAAATGTCACCGCAGTGATGTGGCACAGAAAACTCAGATCATAGAGGGATGTAATGTTGAGTAATTGTAAATCTCCATCGGGAAAGGCAATGTCTGTTCATCTTTTTTTTATGTAGATAATGTACCAAAATGTGGGATACGCTGCACTACTTAACCAGCATTATTTGAGACGAGCCCCAGATTCCACAACTCACGATTGCATTGTGTGCATCAGCTGTTGTCGTACATACCTCTTTCCCATAGACATTGTTAATGAAACACTGCAACATAAATTACGCCATGGCTTTTTGATTTGAAAGAATGAAATAATAACTACTCATTCTGAGAAGAACAGAGAATAGCACACGATGGAATTCAGGTTTTATAATAGCTTTAGAGATTCAGCAAAGGTGGGGTTGCAAGCAGACAGGAGAAAAGGGCCTCTGAAGTATCCATAATGCTTTAAAGGCTGTTTTAAAACGCAGAAATGGGCAGTCAGCTGAAACCAGAGACGACATAACCCCCTTAACAATAGCACCATTCAGAACATATCACTTAGCCAGTGTGTTTTCTTTAACCTAGCTTTTATGGCTAAAAGTGTAAAAGTGTTTGCAGCAGCAATAACTCAATGATAGGGCATAGGATTTGTCCCAAATGGCACTCTATTCCTTCCCTAAATGGCACTCTAATCCTTATATAGTGCCCAATGGGCCCTGGTCAAAAGTAGTGCACTATAAAGTGAACCGGGTGCCATTTGGGATGCAAACCCAAGATGTTGTGTCTATGAGGACCATTTTGAACATAACAGGGAGAATGGGGGTGGAGAGAGGGATGAGGTGTTGGGGGAGAAGGGGTTGTCTGTCTGAGGGTGTGTGTGAGGGATTTTCTTAAATTTCACGACAACAGATAGGAAGTATTAGGCGCTGGCAGACAGACATCCACTCCCAACCTCTGTAGTAGTGCAAGAGCCTGCTGTAAGAGGCAAGAGCTTACTCTACACGGGGGGGGAAAGGATCCTTAAAAGGGTTCTTCCTCAGCTCTTAAGGTTCCTTGGAGAACTCTTGCCCGATAAAGAACCTTTGAGTTAATTGTGGGTTTCTTGACGTGGCATCTACGGTTATTCTGAACTCTGAAAGGTTCTTGAAATATATGGAAGCCTGCAGATACTATATGTCCCTTTCATAGCACACAGCAAATTAGCCCGTGTTAACTAGTGTATATTTTTGTGTAACTTTTCTTGTGTTGACTCAAGAGTAAAATTAAAACCATAAAGAGTTAAATTAACACTCAGTGGCGTAACATACCCCGTGTTGGTGTTAATAACCAGCATTGAACCAAAACCATGCACATCATGGTCATATTTCCCAGCATGATCTATTGCAGGTTGATTTTTTTGAATTGTTTGTTTCAATATCTGTGTTTTTGCATGTACATTGATTGGTTCATTAATATTGTTCTACTCAAATATAAATAACATACATTTTTCTAAACTATTCCAATATGTTACCTGAATTTATTGCACCCGTTACCAAAATAGTTGTTCCAGTTAAACATTTTAATATAGTCTCATATGTAAGTCTTTCTGAAATAATTCTGAATGCAGTTTGCAGGTGAATATTTCCAAATGTTGGATATCCCCACTCAGGCTAGATTCTATAAGGAGTTAAACATCACTTTTCGATCAAGCAAAATGTGACTTTTAGGCCTGATGTGGCATGTACTGAGTTTCAGGCCACTATATTAGCATAAAACTAGGACGTCAAAAGAAGGCCTTACGAAATATGTATTGTCTTAAATCATACATTTGAATGATATTCACTTAGGAACTGACTCAGTGAAAACCATGAATGCAACAACAATGTCTCTGTCACTAGCAAATACAGTCATGGCTGGTACTGGAAACTCACATGCAAATAACCCTGGAAAATATGCAACTAAACCCTACAGCAGGGCTATTCAATTCCGATCCTGGAGAGCCAAAACATTCCTTGTCTGGGATTTTTCTATGGTTCTTCAAAGAACCATCACATTTATGGTTCGCCAGAGACCCTAAAATGGTTCCCATATGGCATCGCTCTCAAGAACCTTATTTGGTTCCAACTTGCACCTTTATTTTTAAGAGTGTATCAAATACAGTACAGAGTCAACAGTACGTGCAGGGTGGGTTCTATGACTCACACTGACTAGCTGCTAACACTGTGGGTACAGTACAGACTAAAAATAACCTTGGTAATAGATTGTGACATGAGACCCCTTTTGAAACCCGAAGAAAATATATCTTAATTCAAATAAAATAAAATGCTATTTGCCACATGCTAT
The DNA here is from genome assembly GCF_045679555.1 of Salvelinus alpinus. NCBI lineage: Eukaryota > Metazoa > Chordata > Actinopteri > Salmoniformes > Salmonidae > Salvelinus > Salvelinus alpinus. The sequence continues at coordinate 79,419,041 of NC_092093.1, forward strand.
GTAAACTATAGGTGTAAACGAACAGTGAAATGCTTACTTTAGGCTATTTTTACAGCAATGCAGTTCAAGATAAAAACACAAAAAAATGAAATAGTGACATTTCAGTACGACTAAACAAGAAACATGCTTTGTTAATGGATAAAAAGAAGTAAAAGGGTAAAATGGCCACGTGAAGAGACAGAGAGTCTCTATTGCAGACGTCTCTATTGCAGACGAATGGGAATAGGAACTATTGATGAGTTTTTGAGGAAGGAACTCACACTAACAGAAAGTGAATCCAAGACAGTACTCCTAATTACGGTGGAACCGTTCATCAAGGGTTACAGGAAGAACCCTTCAACGATAAAAGGGTTATCGGTAGAACTGTTCATAGAGTGATCAGGTAATCAAATGGCTACCAGGACTATTTGCATTGTCCCGCCCCCCAAACCCCTCTTTTACGCTGCTGCTACTCTCTGTTTATCATATATGCATAGTCACTTTAACTATACATGCATGTACATACTACCTCAATTAGCCCGACTAACCGGTTTATCATATATGCATAGTCACTTTAACCATACCTACATGTACATACTACCTCAATTAACCTGACTAACCGGTGCCTGTACAGTGCCTTGCAAAAGTACTCACCCCCTTGGTGTTTTTCCTATTTTGTTGCATACAACCTGTAATTTAAATTTATTTTTATTTGGACATCATGTAATGGACATACACAAAATATTCCAAATTGGTGAAGTGAAATAAAAAAAATGACTTGTTTCAAAAATGAAAAAAAAAAAAATTACGGAAAAGTGGTGTGTGCATATGTGAATACTTTCGCAAGGCACTGTATATAGCCTCGCTACTGTTATAGCCTTGCTACTGTATATGGCCTCACTACTGTTATTTTTCAATGTCTTTTTCTGTTGTTTTTTATTTCTTTACTAATCTATTGTTCACCTAATACCTATTCTTTACTTAAGAATTGCATTGTTGGGTAGAACCCTAATTTTTATAAGAGTGTATTAGTATAATTTAATCAAATCAAGCCACAATCGACAAAGGTAAGATATAGGCACATTTGATAAATCCTGAGAAATTCTTCAGAGATAGGTACACACAAGTCACAGACTATCTAAAATTGGAAGAAGCATGATGTCAAGTTGGACAGACAATTCAAGGGCAAACTCAGTTGCATGCACACTATTGTGCATCATTTTTTAGTTCACACATAAACACATTTCGACCACTGTTTTCAATTATGTGCAACTGCAGCCTGCAATTTGGAGCATTCCTGCACGTGAGCATTCCCTCGAGCATCCCATTGGTTCCTACATGAACGCCCCCCTTCCCCCACGAGCATCCCATTGGTTCCTACACGAATAAGAATATGTACATATAAATATATGGATGAGCGATGGCCGTGCGGCATAGGCAAGATGCAGTAGATGGTATAGAATACAGTATATACAAATGAGATGAGTAATTTAGGATATGTAGACATCATTAAAGTGGCATTGTTTAAAGTGATTAGTGATACCTATATTAAATCCATTTGTTAAATGTATTAAAGTGGCCAGAGATTTGAGTCTGTAAGTTGGCAGCAGCCACACTATGTTAGTGATGGCTGTTTAACAGTCTGATGGCCTTGAGATAGAAGCTGTTTTTCAGTCTCTCGGTCCCAGCTTTGATGCACCTGTACTGACCTCGCCTTCTGGATAATAACGGGGTGAACAGGCAATGGCTCGGGTGGTTGTTGTCCTTGATGATCTTTTTGGCCTTCCTGTGACATCGGGTGGTGTAGGTGTCCTGGAGGGCAGGTAGTTTGCCCCCGGTGATGCGTTGTGCAGACCGCACCACCATCTGGAGAGCCTTGCAGTTGTGGGTGGAGCAGTTGCCGTACCAGGCGGTGATACAGCCCAACAGGATGCTCTTGATTGTGCATCTGTAAAAGTTTGTGAGTGTTTTAGGTGACAAGCCAACTGTCTTCAGCCTCCTGAGGTTGAAGAGGTGCTGTTGCGCCTTCTTCACCACGCTCTCTGTGTGGGTGGAACATTTCAGTTTGTCCGTGATTTGTACTTTGAGGAACTTAAAACTTTCCATCTTCTCCACTACTGTCCTGTCGATGTGGATGGGGGGATGCTCCCTCTGCTTTTCCCTGAAGTCCACAATCATCTCCTTTGTTTCGTTGACGTTGAGTGAGTGGTTATTTTCCTGACACCACACTCTGAGGGCCCTCACCTCCTCCCTGTAGGCAAACTCGTCGTTGCTGGTAATCAAGCCTACCACTGTAGTGTCGTCTGCAAACTTGATGATTGAGTTGGAGGCGTCCTTGGCCACGCAGTCATGGGTGAACAGGGAGTACAGGAGAGGGCTGAGAAGGCAATCTTGTGGGGCCCCTGTGTTGAGGATCAGCAGGATGGAGATGTTTTTTCCTACTCTCACCACCTGGGGGCGGCCCGTCAGAAAGTCCAGGACCCGGTTGCACAGGGCGGGGTCGAGACCAAGGGTCTCGAGCTTAATGACAAATTTGGAGGGTACTATGGTGTTAAATGCAGAGCTGTATTCAATGGACAGCATTCTTACATAGGTATTCCTCTTGTTCAGATGGGTTAGGGCAGTGTGCAGTGTGATGGCAATTGCGTCGTCTGTGGACCCATTGTGGCGGTAAACAAATTGGAGTCGGTCTAGGGTATCAGGTAGGATGGAGAGGATATGATTCTTGACTAGTCTCTCAAAGCACTTCATGGTGACCGAAGTGAGTGCTACGTGGTGATAGTCATTTAGTTCAGTTACCTTAGCCACCATTGTTCCTGTTCCCAAGAAAGCTATCTTGAAGCATGTGGGCACAGCAGACTGGGATAGGGATTGATTGAATATGTCCGTGAACACACCAGCCAGCTGTCTGCGCATGCTCTGAGGACGCGGCTAAGAATGCCGTCTGGGCCGGCAGCCTTGCGAGGGTTAACACTTTCAAACATTTTACTCACGTTGGCCACGGTGAAGGAGAACCCACAGGCTTTGGTGGCGGGCTGTGTCAGTAGCGGGCTGTGTCACACTGTATTGTCCTCAAAACGATCAAAGTTGTTTAATTTGTCTGGGAGCAACACGTCGATGTCCGCTACGGGGCAGGTTTTCTTTTTGTAATCCGTGATTGACTGTAGACCCTGCCACATGCGTCTCGTGTTTGAGCCGTTGAATTGCGACTCTACTTTGTCTCTATACTGACGCTTTGCCTGTTTGACTGCCTTGCGGAGGGAGTAGCTACACTGTTTGTATTCTGTCATGTTTCCAGTCGCCTTGCCATGATTAAAAGCGGTGGTTGGCGCTTTCAGTTTTGCACGAATGCTGCCATCAATCCATGGTTTCTGGTTAGGGAAGGTTTTAATAGTCACCGTGGGTACAACATCACCGATGCACTTTTAAATAAACTCACTCACCGAATTAGCGTATACGTCAATGTTATCGTCTGAGGCTTCCCAGAACACATTCCAGTCCACGTGATCGAAGAAATCTTGAAGCGTGGAATCCGATTTGTCAGACCAGCGCTGGATAGACCTGAGCATGGGCGTTTCCTGTTATAGTTTCTGTCTATAGGCTGGGAGCAACAACATTGAGTCATGGTCAGATTTGCCAAAGGGGGAGGGCTTTGTATGCATCAAGGAAGTTGAGCAGCAATGGTCCAGAATGCTACCAGCTTGTGTCGCGCCTTCGATATGCTGATCGAATTTAGGAAGCCTTGTTCTCAGATTAGCTTTGTCCAGTTTACAGAGTCCAGTGAAGTTCTTTCAGGGCCGTCGAGGTATCTACTTGGGGGTGGATATACACGGCTGTGACTATAATCGAAGATAACTCTCTTGGTAGATAATGCTTTCGGCATTTGAGTGTAAGGAATTATAGGTCAGGTGAACAAAAGTGCTAGAGTTCCTAGTGTTAGCAAACTGGCTATCTTACAAGTTAGGGACACAATGTGCTAGCTAGAGCTAGCACACGGTGTTGCTCCTGCCTGCTGTGTACCAGCCTAGCTAAGCTAGCACACAGAGTCCTTTGCTACCGCCTGACAAACACCTGCCCTCGCCGTCGGGAAACAGTGCACAACAGGCGGGGATGAAGGACACTGTCTAACTGTGTACAGCTAACTAACGACAGTCGTTGATGCCACCCCCTTCTTCTGTGGGGTTTATCGGCGGCTGGCATCCAACTTTATTGTGCATTAACGCCACCTACTGTACTGGAGCGCCCCGCCTTCTGCTTGTCCTAACTTAAAAATTGACCAATAGAAAATGAATAGGGGTTCCTGCAGATGCAGGAATGCCCACATAAAGGAACGCCCTGAATTGCAGGCCGTAATTGCACCCGTGTCACTTTTTTTTACCTCAACACTAAACACTCCAGACCAGTCAGTACTTTTGGTTGTTGACCTAACCACCTCCATGGAAGGTATAGGTTGAGAGGAAGTGAAGAGGGTCTGCCAGTGCCACTTGGATAAACACGGTAAATCCAGTCTCTGGGCTGGGTTTATAAAGGGAAGGTGGACAGAGGAGGCTGATTGTACAGAGCTAAGGTAAGGTCTGCATCCTAAATGGCACCCTATTCCCTTTATGGCGAACTACTCTGATCCAGGCCCATGGGGCTTTGGTTAACAGTAGTGCACTTTATAGTAGAATAGGGTGCCATCTGGGACACATTCCTCGTCTCTGGTCTGTATTGGTGGTGTGGACCTAAGGTACTATAAAGGCTCAACAGCCTTATCTCCTATTATCGCATTGATTTTCTTTAGCTTTTTTCCCCTTCCTCTTTCTTCCTCGGGGATCCATCCAGAGATCTGTGAACTCTCATCTCCCAGGGCTACCTACCTATGGGGTCTATCGTCCGCAGAAGAGAGTGTAAAAGCCTCATGATTGCAACACAGAAACCAACCTGTGGGTCTTAGCTAGCCTAAGATAAGTAGCCTATCTATCCCCCTGACACTCACCCCTGACTGCCAGTTGCCATGGTAACTATTCACTGCTCACTCGGCCTCTGCCTTGGTACACAATACAATAAGGTAAGTGGTAGAGCAGTACCGCGAGAGAGGCACGGACTAAAGCAATGAGAGAGAGAGGCACGGACTAAAGCAAGTAATCTGTCTGACAACAACAACGGTCCCAAACAATCTATTCCAACCCCTTTATGCACTCTAATGTTTTGAGGAAATCACATAATATGAGCCCTCATTGAAATGTCGTTCCCTGAAATGTCAACAGTGCCTAACTGTGATGTGTTTGACAATCAAGCTATGTATATTTACAAGTAGCAGGTATCTAAAGAGATCTGGTATTGAGTGGTTGAATGTGAAACCTTGGGTGGAGGTTTAGCCAAAGGGCAGAGCTAGAGAAAACTCATAAGAAATGCACACAGACTATATTGAACGCAATAAATACCTTCATTGTCCTTGAGGGTGAAGTTGGGGTTGACAGGGATTCCGCTCAGCAAAGAGAAGGAGAATCGCTGGCCGTTTGCAAAGTCATCCTTATCCACTGCAGCGATAGTCTGAATCACCTGTTGTTTATCAGGAAAGAACAACATCAATAGCTAACTAATAATGAGTCATGACCGGTCTTCATATTAAAAACAGTGCAAACCAAAATGTATGCACATTTTATGGTCGGCTGCTTACAAGATGTTGGATCTTAATTTGACCTTTATTGTCACATCAAAAATAATCCTGCAGTAACAGGATTTGAACGTTTGTTCCATAATTTTGCTTGATCAGTGGTTAAGCTGGCCAAAAGTAGGCTACATGAAAAGTGCAATACTGTTAATATAACTGTGTTGGTGTGGGTTTTCAGTGAATTTATGTAAATCACAAAGCAGTAAACTTCTCAGTGACAAAAGAGTGATCAAATGAAGATCCTACATCTGTACGTTCATGCTTAGCTAACAAGTGAACATCCAGAAGTCAGTCCTCGATACTCAAAATGATGTGAACCACAGTTTAAAACATTTGCAGCAGATTTATAATTCATAATTTTGTTTAGTTATTCTGATCACATGCATCAGACATATCAATCTGACATATACATCATGCATAATCATCTACTTAACAAATACCCGTACTATGTCTGAAATGACACCTTTGGCATTACATTTGACCAGAGTCAATAGAGATCTGGTCAAAAGTAGTGTACTATATAGGGTATAGGGTGCCATTTCAGATGCCGCCCCTGTCTTATCAAAACACTTCTCTTTGGCAACCATCTGTTGTCCTCACGTACATTTCTTTTTGTGATGGAAGCTGAATTGTTGAGGGCCTATAAATTCTCGAACGTCCTGCTCCAGCCTCCCAGCCAGTGGGAGTTAGCATCAAAGGCCTGACGAGTGCTCTCGTAAATGACAACTTCTGCACTGTTGTCAGCTTGTTACCCTTAATTGGTAAGAGACTGAGAACCAGCCCAAGGAGAGGCACCCCAGGAGAAGGCTGACCTGACAGACCCTGCCACTGTGGGTAATGTTTTGATGTATACACATGTTTTGAGGTGCACAAAACTGCCACCGCATTGACTGCCAACCTATTTAACTGCCGACATGTAAGGCATACAGAAACTTACATTGGAATTAGAGGACAAGTGCTTCTCAGCTGTTTAAGAGCACTTATTAAAGGGCAATCAGCAGTTGCTACATCCATTTTTAGGACTAAAATGAATTAATGATATGTACCCATTGATTCTTGAAGAATGTATAAATACCTCATGAGCTTAGTTCAACTGTCGTACCTCATCAGAATGTTTGTAAACAAAGTAAATGTCAACAAACACTATATAGCCTCAAAACTATATTTTTGATATCAAGGATGGTCAGTCCTTGCATCCATAGCTCTGTCTATGAATTTGAGTGTAGTTGGGTTGTTTCACGAAAAGATTTTGTGTCCCTTTGATATTTTAAGTAGAAATTGAGCCCCAATATAGAATTTGTAAAAGCCTATTATGTATAGAAATGAAAGTGGCCTTTAATATAGACCACATGGAGAATTCAATAAATCGGATTTGTATATGAATAAAGACTAGCTAGTGCCAAAATTCAGCATTTTGAAATGTCCATCGCTGCACCTTCTGTGACTTTTAGGAAGATTTAACATACTCAACCACAAAATATCTCCAAGTTTTCCCCATTATTGTAAAGTCCTACACTGTAAACATTTTCCTGTGAAATGTGTTTAGTGATTCCTTTACGTCTGTCCATCATTTTAAATGTCCCAAACTGTCATTCTGATTCCCATGCAAAAGAGCTTTTTTTTATGCAACTGTTTGGTTATTGTATTAGCGTCAATATAGACAAAACATTGGCTGTATAATTTAGCTACCTAGCCCAAATTAAGTTGACAGCACTGCTTATCAAGCTAGCCAGTTCACCTTGGAGAATTTCAGTTAAAACTTTACAGGGTGTAGTCAGGGTACTTGTCATGAAATATCTATACTGACTATCAGATGATTTTGATAAACTGTAGCAGGACTATCGATGATGTCAAGAAGATTGTATAACTTTTCCGTTTGGCATGTCTCTTGATGTAATGACTGCTTCAGAGTTTTGGACAACTCTTCCCTAGCTAGCCAGTTACTAGCTAACACCAGACACAAATGAAGCAGAAATCTATAAGTATATTTTCCTTGAATGAATAGAGTAAACCTCTAATTATATTTTAGCACTAGTAGACTAGCTACTTAGCTATGTAAACCACACCCCTCTGCGAACACGCCTGCTGCGATGTTTGTTACAAGGCGGTACTTATTTAAATTAGTTAGAAGAATAAGACGATACCATTGGTGCATTAACATAAGGTTTTTTGTGATGTCACAAAAATACCTTAATAATCCTGCCTCTATCCCGCCTCCTGAATCCAATTGTTTGATATGGGGGAGAAGACCAGTAACTTTATGATCAAACTTTATCAATGTGAGAAGCAACAATCATTTTTCATACTTTGGCAGTTCTACTTGCATTTTATTCTTAATTGTATCCAATGGTTTTGACTGTTCGGGACCTTTAATGTCAACTCTGTTACATGAACTGAACTCTCGTTTTAAAATGGTGAAACTGTCACGTTCCTGACCTGTTTTCTCTTATTTTTGTATGTGTTTAGTTGGTCAGGGCGTGAGTTGGGTTGGGCATTCTATGTTACGTGTTTCTATGTTTAGGTTCATTGTTTGTTAGCCTTATATGGTTCTCAATCAGGGACAGGTGTTATTCATTTCCTCTGATTGAGAATCATATATAGGTAGGCTGTTTCACTCTGTTTGTTTGTGGGTGGTTGTCTCCTGTGTCTGTATGTCTACCACACGGGACTGTTTCGTTTTGTCGTTCGTGTATGTAGTCTGTTCCTGTTCGTGCGTTCTTCGTAGTTTGTAAGTTCTCAAGTCAGGTCTGTCTACATCGTTTATTTGTTTTGTTTGTTAAAGTGTTTTCGTGTTTTTGTCTTACTTTATTAAACTTCATTATGTCATATAACAACGCTGCGCTTTGGTCCAATCCCTACTCCTCCTCTTCAGACGAAGAGGAGGAGAACGACCGTTACAGAAACAAAATATTAACACTTTATTTGGATAGTCTACAGACTATCAGCAACATTTCAACTATCTATCTACTAACCATAACCCTAGCCCTAACTCTAACCTTAACCCTAGCCGTAACCAATACATTTTGAACATCTAGTAGTCAAATCATAGTGTAAAAGCAGGTGAACTGGTTCTACTCCTTTGACCATTTTCTGGTGTTTGTGTTTGAAAACTGAGCGGGTCGAGCATAACACGTCAACCCTGTTTTTTTTTAAGCTAAAATTAGGTGAAATATATTTAAAAATATTTTGTATAACAAGTTACACTTCTCAAAAGGCACTGAATGGTAAAATGAGCCCAGTTACATTTCTCCAGCCCCATCCCTCGGCTTTTTACAGAAAATGATTTGTCATTGAGTATGGTTACATGCACACAATAATGCGATTATTCTGGATAGATATAATATAATAGTCTGATTAAAACGTTTACATGCTTTGCAAGAAGAACAATTTCCCTAATAATTCTGTTTACATGGACACATCTGAAATCAGGCTACCTGAGGGCACTCTGATAAATGTAGAAATTTTCAAAATCTAAATAAACAATCTACCACATCTACCATGTTATTTTTGGGAAGTATATTTGATTCTGAGTTCTGACCTATAAAGTTTGTATGTGAAAACTATTCCTAAGACGCATACATTCAATTGTTCTGAACTCACTTCACTCGCGTTAACGAGGGAGGCTTGCGGTACTGGCGCTGGCACATACGCAGATCAATTACACAGCTGGAATGCCGATTAAGGTGGTCCTAATAATTTGAAAGATTTCTCAGAACACCAGATGTTTAATCAGCGTATGCTTACTCCCGATTTTGACCTTATGCCAATTAAGATAAACAGAGTACTATAAGATGTTTACATGACTGTTGCATAATCTGCCTACTGCCATAATCGGTTTAATATAGAGGTTTAACTGTGCATGTACAGTAAACATACTCATTGTTTCTACTGCTGATTGCCGCTTTAAGTGTATTTTTTAAATCCGCTGCTACTTAAATATGGACCACTTAAACTGTGTGAACCACACCTATCCACCTTGACAAGGTTTTGCCAATTTGGAAGTTAATTTTCCGTTAAATCTCTTTTTTAGATAATAATCTTTAAGTTATAAACAGCTTTAAAAGCCGTGTTTTATATTTTGTTATTCAGTGTTCCTTTATTGAGTAGCACTTTCATTCAAACTCAAACTTTCTGAACCCCACCCAATTGTTTTTATAAAAGATACTTATTTTCTTTAACTTAAGTTTTTGTTGCCATGGTGACACGATTAAACACACTTTTAAAAATGTATTAGCTGCACCTTATCATCGCCCCCTCCACTCATGTGTACGTGCATGATGCTCACCTGTCCTGGCTTCGAGCTCTCACAAACAACGACTTCCTCATCTGTTTTAATTTCAGGAGGGTTGTCGTTCACATCCAACACCTGCACCGTGACTGGGACGTGGCTGAGGAGGCTGGGGTAGTCTGGATAAAACATCAACACAAACACTCATAAATAATATTAAAACACACAAGTGAGAATAGGTAGAGAAGTTAGGCAGGTCTGAATAATTTTCTTGCACCACAGTAATGAAAATGAGCTTTGTGATTTACATAAATTCACCAAAAAATGCACCAACACAGTTATATTAACAATATTCCACTTTTCATGTAGCCTAAATTTGACCAGCTAATAGCCTAACTACGATCAAGCAACATAATGAGAAAAACTTTAAAGTCCTGTTGCTGCAGGATTATTTTGCTGCGACAATACAGGTCAAATTAAGGTCCTACATCTATATGGCAGAGGTGGGCAAATTTTTGGGCTCAAGGGCCACCTCAGGATTTTGAAATTCAAGCAAGGGCCTTACAGGTATTTTTTTTTACGATTTGTTTGTTGAAATCAATATGTGGGCCAGAAAAAGGGTAGTTATTTGAAAATATATAGGTCTGTTGCAATTTATAAATACTTTCTATCTAGTTTAAGAAGTTCAAGAGTGGGTTCAAGTTTTTATTAAAATTAAATAAACTCCCCTCAAAAAATATAGAACTTTCCGTCCTTAGTTTGCCCACCTCAGATATATAGCATACATCTTTGAACAAATACATTCACAAGGATGTAGAAGAATCACAAGGATATCATATTTTTTAAGCATCTTGGAGTAGGAGTGTTGGACAGCAAATTCTCCAGTGTTAAATAAAATACAATGAACACGGTGTTAAATCAAAAACGCTGTCTCCCATGTTGGTTACGAGGCGGTACTTACTTAAATTAGGTAAGACAATAACGTTACCATTGGTCTATTCAAATTAGAGTTGAGGTGATGTCACCTTGTCCCCTTAATAATGAATCCAAGTGTTTGACATGGGGTAGGGGACCAGTAACTTTATGATCAAACTTTATCAATATAGAAGCAACAGTATTTTTTTTATACTTTGGTCTTGATAGTTTGATATTGTTTAATCCAGTTACCACCCAAAAACATATTTAACCCAATACAATACATATTTCACAAGGCCTTATTTTGCGGGCCTAGTTTGAACCTAAAACATGGGCCTGAAACTCATTAACATTGTTTTGAAAAAAAACAGCATTATCATATTTATCCACCATGCTCTATTGCAGGTAGATTTATTTTATTGTTTCAATACGTATATTTGCGCAATTGATTGATTAATTAATTGCGCTTATGCAACTCAAATATAATTTACAAACATTTTCTAAACTAATCCAATATCTTACATGGATTTGTGGCACCCATTACTGAAACAGTTGTTCCAGTTCAGATGCTTTAGGTAATATAACTTAGTATTCCCAACCCTGGCTGTCGTTTTGATTACAGGTTGCCGGTGATTAAAATTGTCAAAAGTTGGATATCCCACACTGGATGAATTCCAATTGGAATCACCTTACAAGCCAGAATAATGTGACTTGCAGGCCTCATGTGGTGTAAACGACGAGTTTCAGGTCATTGTATTACACTCTCAGAAAAAAAAGACACTTGTCACTGTAGTGGTACCCTGTAAGATCATCATTTGTGCATTTAGTTATAAGTAGTGATGGGGAAATTAAGGTTTCCAGCCAATTGTATCGAAAATAGGTGCATTACTCAAGGCTTTGAGCAACACAGTGTACGTTACTGGCACCTGCTGGTCAAAATAATTTAGAGCAGTCAAATTACTATAGATGACGTCCCACACCTCGTAGCGGGTCCTTTTTGTTTTCTTCCAAATCAATCAGGTGGTTGTGCGACAATACAAAGCTTCAGACGCCATTGATAAAGTACTTCTGATAAAGTGATGAAGGCATCGGCACACTGCTTCGAGGTACACTGCTTAGCGATTAGCTGGCATCAAACGTAACATCACTAATTAAAGTGCATAATTGTACCCCATTTCATAACACAGCCCACATCAGGGTTGCAAGTAGGGTTGTAAAATTCCCGGAGACTTGATGGAAGTCCTGGTTGAAGGATTCTGATTTCCTGCTTCTGTTTCCAAGAAACTTCCAAACAGGGTTTCTGGAAAACCTGGGAATTTAGAAAAGTTGCCTGAATTTTGCAACCCTACCTTCAAGTCACTTTATAATGGCTTGCAAAGTGATGTCTAATTTTTAATGGAGTCCATCAGAAGCAAAGCTATCCAACAGTTGGATATTGTATTCACCTGCATCCTGCATTCAGAATGCATGGCATCGTTGGAATCATGTATTTAAACTGGAACAAACATTTAAATAACGGGTGCATAAATTAATGTTATTTTATCTTTGTGAAGGATTTGGAAGTTTCTCCAATTCTTCTCTGCAGATCCTCTAAAGCTCTGTCAGGTTGGATGGGGATTGTCGCTGCACAGCTATTTGTAGGTCTCTCCAGAGATGTTCGATCAGGTTCAAGTCCGGGCTCTGGCTGGGCCACTCAAGGACATTCAGAGACTTGTCCCGAAGCCACTCCTGCATTGTCTTGGCTGTGTGCTCAGGGTCATTGTCCTGTTGGTAGGTGAACCTTCGCCCTAGTCTGAGGTATTGAGTGCTCTGGAGGAGTTTTCATCAAGGATCTCTCTGTATTTTTCTATGTTCATCCTTCCCTCGATTTTGACTAGTTTCCCAGTCCCTGCCGCTGAAAAACATAGTTCACAATAGGGAGGGTGCTAGGTTTCCTCCAGATGTGACTCTTGGCATTCAGGCCAAATAGAGTCCGTTAGGTGCCTTTTGGAAAACTCCAAGCAGGCTGTCATGTTCCTTTTACTGAGGAGTGACTTCCGTCTAGCTACTCTACCATAAAGTCCTGATTGGTGGAGTAATGTAGAGATGGTTCTCCTTCTGGAAGGCTCTCCCATCTCACAGAAGATCTCTGGAGCTCTGTCAGAGAGACAATCGGGTTTTTGGTTATCTCCCTGACCAAGGCCCTTCTCCTATTGCTTAGTTTGGTCAGGCGACCAACTCTAGGAAGAGTCTTGGTGGTTCCAAACTTCTTCCATTTAAGAAGCATAGAGGCCACTGTGTTCTTGGGGACCATCAATGCTGCAGAAATGTTTGGTACCCTTCCCCAGATCTGTGCCTCGACACAATGCTGTATCGGCGCTCTATAGACAATTCCTTCGACCTCATGGCTTGGTTTTTGCTCTGACATGCACTGTCAACTGTGGGACCTTATATAGACAGGTGTGTGCCTTTCCAAATCATGTCCAATCAATTGAATTTACCACAGGTGGACTCCAATTAAGTTGCAGAAATGCTCAAGGAAGATGGAAACAGGATGCACCTGAGCTCAATTTCGAGTCTCCTAGCAAAGGGTCTGAATACTTCTGTATAATAGTAATGTATTTAAAAAAATATATATATTGCAAAATTTGTAAAAACCTGTTTTCGTTTTGTCATTTTGGGATATTGTGTGTAGATTGATGAGAGAAATCATTTTTTAATACATTTTAGATTAAGGCTGTAACTTAACAAAATATGGAAAAAGATAGGGATCCAAATAATTTCTGAATGCACTGTAGATATCTAAACAAACAAGTCTAAACTTGCAATACGATAGTGATGGGCGTGGTTTTGGTTCAAAGTGATGTGTATGAGTTGCAGGCCACTGTATTAGGGTAAAACTAGGCCCTCAAAATAAGGCCTTATGAAATACATATGGTATTGTGTTATACAGTGCCTTCAAAAAGTATTCAGACCCCTTGACTTATTCCACATTTTGCTGTGTTACAGCCTGAATTCAAACTGGATTAATTTGATGTTTTCTCTCTCACCCATCTACACACAATACCCCATAATGACAAAGTCAAAACATGTTTCTAGATATTTTAGCAAATGTATTGAAAATGAAACACAGAAATATCTCATTTACATAAGTATTCACACCCCTTTGCTATGTCACTCGAAACAGAGCTCAGGTGCATACAATTTATTTTGAGCATCCTTGATCTGTAAACGCAACTTGATTAAAATCCACTTGTGGCCAAATAAATTGTTTGGATATGATTTAGAAAAAAACAAACCTTTCTATATAATATTCAACAGTTGACAGTGCATGTCCGAGAAGAAACTATACCATGAAGTCAAGGATATGGCTGTAGCTCTCCGATATATAATTGTGATGAGGCATATATCTTGGGAAGGGTATAAAACTATTTCTAGTGTTGGAAGTTTCCAAGAGCATAGTGGTCTCCATCATTGGGAAATTGAAAAAAGTATGGAACTACCTCAACTCTGCCTAGTGCTAGCCATCCGACCAAAATGAGCAAATGGGAAAGAAAGGTGTTGGTCAGGGAGGTGACGAAGAAGCCAATGACCACTCTGACAGAACTACAGAATTCTTTGGCTGAGATGGGAGAACCTGCCAGAAGGACAACAGTCTCTACACCAATCTGGGTTTTATGGGAGAGTGGCCAGATGGAAGCCACATCTGATAAAAAGGCACAAGACCACACTCCTGGAGTTTACAAAAAGGTATGTGAAAGACTTTGAGAGGCAAAATAATGTGTGGTCTGATGAGACAAAAATGTAACTCTTTGGCCTGAATGCAAAGTGCTATGTCTGAAGAAAACCAGGCACATCTCATCACCCGTCTAACACCATCCCTACCGCAAATCATGGTAGTGGCAGCATCATGCTATGAGGACACTTTTCAGCGGCAGGGACTGGAAGACTGCTAAGGATAGAGGGAACAATGAATGGAGCCAAATACAGACAAATCCTTGATAAAAACCTGCTTCAGAGTGCTAACAACCTTAGATTGGGGGTAAAGATGTAGGTTCCAACAGGACAATGACCCAAAGCATACAGCAAAACAATGCTGGAATGGCTTCAGAACAAGAATGTGAAGGTCCATGAAAGTCCAGACTTGAATCCCATTGATAATCGGTGGAAAGACTTGAAGATTTATTCACTGACACTCCCCCTCTAACTTAACAGAGCTTGAGAAAATCTGCAAGGAAGAATGGGAGAAAATTGCCAAATCCTGATTTTCTAGTCTGACACAGACATACCCAAATGACTCAAAGCCTAAGGTGCTTCTACAAAGTATTGATTAGGGGGTGTGAATACTTATGTAAAGGAAATATTTCTGTATTTAATTTTCAAGAAATGTGAAAAAATTCTTAAAGCATGTTTTTACATTGTGTTATGTGTTATTGTGTGTAGATGGGTGAGGAAAAAAGTCACTAATTAGTAAGGAACTCCCCACACCTGGTTGTCTAAGGCTTAATTGAAAGGAAAAAACAAAAACCTGCAAACACTAGGCTGTCCATGGAATGAGTTTGTCACCCCCTGCACTTAGCAGTGTGTTAATTTAACACTGTTCCGATGTGTATATGGGTCCACAGACTCCACACTTCCAGTGTTGATTTAAGACTCAGTGTTATTTATTTATCTGGATAATTTGCTGTGTGATCTAAGATCAGGTTACCCCCCTGTTCACATTGGCTAATCGTATTCATTAAGATCTTAACTGTAAAACTGATCCAATATCAGCACTCATACTCTGAGGCGCTTTATGAATACAGGACCTTAAGTAAAGATAACACAAACTGATAAATTGGTTTCCAATGCATCTTACTTTGCACACCAAGGACATATTGTGTCCTTAAAATGGACTTGTATCACACTGTTTCTACATTAGATTTTCTAATAAAACAAAAAACTAAACTATTCAGCATGATATTCTAGAAGTAGGAGAAGATGATAAGTCATGAAGCAATATGTTTCTTAACTTGGAAGCCAAAGAAACATAAAAAACAATATATTTTAGTATGTTTTAGTTCATTTAGCATGTTGTGGGTGATGGATCATTTGGTCCCCACGCTTGCACAGGCGATTATTCAGCATATCAGAGTGAGGGCCCAGTCTACTAAACCATGTGCGGGTGTCCATTCATGTGTATATGGACCATTCTCTCTGGCTGACGAATAACAGCTCTGATTTCGCTGATGCATTCAAGGGAAAATTCATGCATTTATGCAAGTACTGTATACTGAACAAAAACATAAACAAAAGATGTAATGTGTCGGTCCCATGTTTCCTGAGCTGAAATAAAAGATTGCAGACATTTTTCAAACGCACAAAAAGCTTATTTATCATTTCTTTACATCCCTGTTAGTGAGCATTTCCCCTTTGCCAAGATAATCAATCCACATGACAGGTGTGGCGTATCAAGAAACTGATTAAAAAGCAGGATCAATACACAGGTGCACCTTGTGCTGGGGACAATAAAAGGCCAATCTAAAATGTACAGTTTTGTCACACAACACAATAGCAAACCTGACTCAGTTACACCAGCTCTGTCAGGATGAATGGGCCAAAATTCACCCAACTTATTTTTTTCCTTATGTTTAATTTTTTTCATTTCACCTTTATTTAACCAGGTAGGCTAGTTGAGAACAAGTTCTCATTTACAACTGCGACCTGGCCAAGATAAAGCAAAGCACTGCGTCACAAACAACAACACAGAGTTACACATGGGATAAACAAACGTACAGTCAATAATACAATAGAAAAAGTCTTATGGTGGGAAGCTTGTGGAAGGCTACCTGAAACATTTGACCCAAGTTAAACAATTTAAAGGCAATGCTACCAAATACTAATTGAGTGTAAGTAAACTTCTGACCCACTGGGAATGTGAAGAAAGAAATAAAAGCTGAAATAAATCATTCTCTCTACTATTACTCTACTATTATTCTGACATTTCACATTCTTAAAATAATGATGCTAACTGACCTAAGACAGGGAATTTTTACTAGGATTAAATGTCAAGGGTTTTGAAAAACTGAGTTTAAATATATTTGGCTAAGGTGTATGTAATCTTCCAACTTCAACTTTACACATATTTAGCAGGTGTTATTGTGGGTGTAGTGAAAGGCTGTGTTCCTAGCTCCAACAGCACAGTAATATCTAACAATTCACAACAATACACACAAATCTAAAAGTAAAATAATGGAATTAAGAAATATATAAATATTAAATATTAGGACGAGTAATGTCGGAGTGGCATTGACTAAAATACAGGAGAATAGAATATATAATATACAAATAAAATGAGTAAAGCAGTATGTTAACAGCAGTATGTAAAGCGATTAGTGTTTCATTATTAAAGTGACCAGTGATTCCATGATGATGTATATAGGGCAGCAGCCTCTAAGGTTAAGGGTTGAGTAACCAGATGGTAGCCGGTTAGTGATGGCTATTTAACAATCTGATGGCCTTGAGATAGAAGCTCTTTTTCAGTCCCATCTTTGATGCACCTGTACTGACCTCGTCTTCTGGATGATAGCGTGGTGAACAGGCTGTGGCTCGGGTGGTTGGTGTCCTTGATTATCTTTTTTGCCTTTCTGTGACATCGGGTGCTATAGGTGTCCTGGAAGGTAGGCAGTGTGCCCCCGGTGATGCGTTGGTCAGACCTCACCACCCTCTGAAGAGCCCTGCGGTTGCAGGCGGTGCAGTTACCATACCGCCAGGATGCTCTCATCTGTATAAGTTTGTGAGGGTTTTAGGGTCCAAGCCAAATGTCTTCAGCCTCCTGAGGTTGCTGTTGCACCTTCTTCACCACACTGTCTGTGAGGGTCGACCATTTCAGATCGTCAGTGATGTGTACGCCGAGGAACTTGAAGCGTTTCACCTTCTCCACTGCGGTCCCGTCAATGTGGATAGGGGTGGGATCCATCTGCCTTTTCCTGAAGTCCACAATCAGCTCCTTTGTTTTGTTAATGTTGAGGGAGAGGTTATTTTCCTAGTGCCACTCCTCCAGGGCCCTCAACTCCTCCCTGTAGGCTGTCTCGTCATTGTTGGTATTCAAGCCTACTACAGTTGTGTCGTCTGCAAACTTGATAATTGAGTTGGAGGCGTGTGTGACCACACAGTCATGGGTGAACAGAGAGTACAAGAGGGAGCTGAGTACGCACTCTCGTGGAGCCCCTGTGTTGAGGATCAGTGAAGTGGAGGTGTTGTTTCCTACCTTAACCACCTGTCGTCGGCTCGCCAGGACCCAGTGGCGCAGGGCGAGGTTCAGACCCAGGGCCCCAAGCTTGATGATGAGCTTGGAGGGTAATAGGGTGTTGAAGGCTGAGCTATAGTCAATTAACAGCAATCTTACCTAGGTATTCCTCTTGTCCAGGTGGGATAGGGCAGTGTTCAGTGCAATTGTATTGTCTGTGAATCTATTTATCTATTGCCAGGTGAGGTGGAGGTGATACAACCCTTAACTAGCCTATCAAAGCACTTCATGAGGACAGAAGTGAGTGCTGCGAGGTGAAGGTCATTTAATTCAGTTACCTTTGCTGTCCTGGGTACAGGAACAATGGTGGACATCTTGAAGCAAGTGGGGACAGCAGACTGGGATAGGGAGAGATTGAATATGTCCTTAAGCACTCCAGCCAGCTGGTCTGCGCATGCTCTGAGGATACGGCTAGGGACACCGTCTGGGCAGCCAGCCTTGCGAGGGTTAACACACTTGAACGTCTTACTCACATCGGCCATGTAGAAGGAGAGCCCACAGGACTTGGGAGTGGGCCGCATTAATGGCACTGTGTTATCCTTAAAGCAGGCGAAGAAGGTGTTTAGCTTGTCTGGAAGCAAGACGTCGGTGTCCACGACGTGACTGGTTTTCCCTCTGTTATCCGTGATTGTCTGTAGACCCTGCCACATATGTCTCGATTCTGAGCCTTTGAATTGCGACTCTCTGTACTGAGGTTTTGCCTGTTTGATCGCCTTAAAACATTCCATGTTGTGATCATATTTTTATTCAGTATACATGTAATGTATATTAGATCCTCAATTTACTGAAACAGCATATTGAAATCATTCGAGGTGATACAAGGGAACACTTGTGTGTATTTTGTTATTGCTCTGCGTCATGTTGAGATGATAATTTTCCATCTGCAATAGTGACACATTATCTCTTTTTAAATATATGATACTACAGTATATCGTATGACAATACACATACTATGAGTTTACAATCTGGAGAAAAAGCTGTAAAGCATGGTATATTCTCCACTTTATGCCAGTTTCCCAGACAGAGATTAGGCCTAGCCCGAGACTAAAAAGCACTTTCAATGCACGGAAATAAACGATTGAGAGTACATAAGGTAAACAGACCAATGGAACGCAGACGTGGGGTATAGAACGAGGACACCATCATTGACACCCATTCAAAAAAATCTGCTCTAACAAAGTGGATATTTGTCAAATCCATCATGATTTACAATATGTGTTCTAACAGGCCTACAATGTGGATACAAAAATCAGATTTGGATATATTTGGCTATTTTCACTGCAGAATGTAGAAGTTGTCATTTTTGGCGTTAGAAAAAATATCTGGTGATTGCTAACTACCGTTTGAATAAGCTGGTAGCATAACACTAACAAATGGGTTTAAATTTACTGTAAAACTTTTACATTTAGCTGCTGTAATCTATATTACAGTACAGTCCTGTAAAGAGCAATGCATTATGGGGCCTCAATGGCATTCCGCTACACTGCTGCAAAATTACAGCAAATACAGTAAAGTACAATGTTGTTGGAAGCAAAATAATCTCTGGCTCATTAACACATTTTCAGCACCCATTAGTGAGAATGCTGTACCCCACAGACTATATTTACTGGATTTCAGTACCATCCTACTTAATACAGTACCATAATGTATTTTTGGACTCAAGAAATCTTTTCTTTCCAATCTACAGGAATTTTCTGATTTGGTACCACACAACAGCCTTTTGTGGATGCATGGTATTGTTGTTAAAGTTCTCTAATTAACACATTTTGGAGATATGCCTTATAAGACGCAATACTTCTTGCACCTGTTAGAGTACTGTACCAATATAATTGATTTGTGGTAGTAGTTCCCTAGAAATTAAATGTGTATAGGGAACAGATCAGAGTGCCAGCATGTCGCAAACCCTTAATTGGGGAGTTTTTAGCCTTGTACATTTGACCTGTTTGCCCTGTAGTCACTGTAGTCACTGCCTTTGTTTGTTTAGGCCTAGGGGAGTGCAAGTGATATAAAGTGATTTAAAAAGTGATATAAAAACACCAAATATTTTGGAGTACGCTGTAATATATAATTCCATATTCACTTTTAGCAATTGCTGTAGATTAATTAAAACGTAATTTAACAATAAAGTACTGTTATGCTATATATTTACTGCAGCACCCTTGAGTCAATCTAAGTAACATAATTAAAAAATCCCCATCAAAATCCGTCAGTTTAAGCTAGAGATATTTTTTGCAAGTGCTGCGTCTCAATCCACTGCATCTGCCTATGTTGGCCTTCCATATCTGCGGTAGTTGGCCGAGCTACAGCAGTGTTTGTCAGACCATGAGACACCCCGAAAATCAGTCTTCTCACGACGTCTGTAGTGTCCGAATGGTTTGGCATGCAAACTATTATGATAGACGTTTTTCTCTACGACCCCCACAAGGATCACGGGACTCGTCTGAAATCAGTAATGCTGATGTGCCAACTTCTGTCTGTAGCGTCCGAACTGTTTGAGCAACAGACTAACATATATTATGGGACTCATGACTTGTCTGAAGGTAATACATACAAACTAATGGAAGTATGTAGGTAGTTAAATATGTGGGTTAAAAATGTATCCAAAAACACAGTTACATCTTCAGCTTTTATGTATCTTAGATATAGGACAGACACATCAAAACCTTATTCCTTATGATTTCTTTTTTGACTGTGTTTTTTTGCCATTTATGAATGTGTTATTCAATGCATTTCTATGGGTGATAGTAGTAAAGGTCAAATTCTATATTTTATCAAATAGGCGACATGAATTGTAGTTCAGGCTGGTGAAATAAAGTAATGATGGACTGTCAATTCTATTTGCTTATTTGTGCTGTTCTTGCCATAATATGGACTTGGTCTTTTACCAAATATGGCTATCTTCTGTATACCACCCTTATCTTGTCACAACACAACTGATTGGCTCAAATGCCAATTAAGAATTCAGAAGCATTATGAAGGAAAGAAATATCACAAATTCCCTTTTAACAAGGCACACTTTTTAATTGAAATACATTCCAGGTGACAACCTCATGAAGCTGGTTGAGAGAATACCAAGCATGTGCAAAGCTGTCATCAAGGCAAAGGGTGGCTACTTTGAAGAATCTCAAATATAAAATATATTTAGATTTGTTTAACACTTTTTTGGTTACTACATGATTCCATATGTGTTATGTGTCCAAACTTTTAACTGGTACTATATTTAAACAATAGCCTAAATTAAGGCTAATTTTGGTGGCTGGCAATTAGGAGCTTCTGTATGTATCCTGCATGGGGGGGATGTGTGTGGCTTTTCCATTGTATTGGTCAAACTCTTACGCGCTCTATGCTTTTAAGGCCCATTTTAAAGAGATCAGTCTTGATATAGAAACATATTATTCACAATTTTGATGGGAAAAGTTTAAACATGCCCATTGTACCTTTTGCATACTAAAGGGAGGCAAAGAGATAAAGACAAATTTGTATGCAGCCTCCGCATCAGTTGGTGAGGGATTGCCTAGTTGTGATTACAAATTAGCCTCATAGGAATTCCTGAAGTCGTCGGGGCCCGAATTGATTTAATTAATTTACAACATAATATTAAGAATACAAAGAACAGTGGAACATTGACTAATTTGATAATTGATTATTTAATAGGAAACATAGCTAAGGACACAAATGTCTGACTGTCCCATTTAAACCAATGCTTTAAATATGCAAATATTTGATTGATTGTATGTATGACTTAGTTTTTTTGCATTTTCTTACCAAACGGTTTTACATTTCTAAATCATAATATCAGTCTATACTGTATATGATGTGCACATTTATTGTATAAGTTCCACAATGTCCTAGCAATAGAAAGACAAAATAACCTAAAGTTGAAGCATTTAGATGTGGGTGTGAGAATATTTTTTTTTGTTAGTTATTGGTTAGATTTGGCATGTGCAAGTTGAGGTCATTAG
Source organism: Salvelinus alpinus (assembly GCF_045679555.1). NCBI lineage: Eukaryota > Metazoa > Chordata > Actinopteri > Salmoniformes > Salmonidae > Salvelinus > Salvelinus alpinus. The sequence continues at coordinate 79,441,048 of NC_092093.1, forward strand.
CTAGGTTTCTATCCAATTGGTGACAGATTTTCAAGTGAATATTCAAAAATGTGCATAAAACAATATGCACATTTTCCCACTAGAGATGTGCTTCCATCACATTGACTTAAGAGGATAATAATAGGCTGTGGGTGATGAGGTAGTGCACATAAAATGTTAAAATCAAATTGAACTCTACTGATGGTTTTGGCACGTGCGCTCCAGCCAACAGTGGGCAGATACAGTACTGGAGCTGCGAGCTGTTGGCGAAAGTGCATTTATAAACTGATGAGATTATTATGGATAAATGGCAGCCAAACATCAATGTTCATGTCACCAGAAAAAGTCCTTTGATATTTATTGGAAAGGAGCATCAAGTGCATCACCTTGCACTTTCACTACCCTGTGAAGTTCATCATAACTTTCAGTGCCTTCAGAACGTATTTATAGCCCTGGACTTATTCCAAATGTTGTTGTCTTACAGTCAATGTACAAAATGGCTTACAAACTGTAGATTCTCAACCACCTACACACAATACACCATCATGACAAAGTGAAAACAAGTTTTTAGAAATGTTTGCACATTTATTGAGAATGAAATAAAGAAATATCTCATTTACATAAGTATTTACACCCCTGAATCAGTACTTTGTAGAAGCACCTTTGGCAGCGATTACAGCTTTGAGTCTTTCTGGGTAAGTCTATAAGAGCTTTACTCACCTGGATTGTGCAACATTTACCCATTAGTCTTTTCAAAATGCTTCAAGCTCTGTCAAATTGGTTGTTGGTCATTGCTAGACAACCATTTTCAGATCTTGCCATAGATTTCAAGTGGATTTAAAGTTAAATATGTAATTTGCCCACTCACTGTCTTGTTGGTAAGCAACTCCAGTGTAAATTTGGCCTTGTGTTTTATGTTATTGTCCTGCTGAAAGGTGAATTTATCTCCCAGTGTCGGTTGGAAAGCAGACTGACCTAGGGTTTCCTCTAGGATTTTGCCTGTGCTTAGCTACATTACGTTTCTTTTTTTTATCCTGAAAAACTCCCCAGTGTTTAACGATTAGAAGCATACCCATAACACCACTATGCTTGAAAATATAGACAGTGCTACTTGGTAATTTGTTGTATTGCATTTGCCCCAAATAACACTTTGTATTCAGGACAAAAAACGAATTACTTCGTCACATTTTTTTCAGCATTACTTTAGTGCCTTTTTGCTACAATAACAGTGCCATGCTTCCTTCTTTTCACTCTGTCAATTAGGTTAGTATTGTGGAGTAGCTACAATGTTGTTGATCCATTCTCAGTTTTCTTCTATCACAGCCATTAAACTTTGTAACTGTTTTATAGTCTCAATTAGCCTCTTGGTGAAATCCCTGAGAGGTTTCCTTCCTATCCAGCAACTGAGTCAAGAAGGACACCTGTATTTCTATAGTGACTGGATGTATTGATGCACCATCCAAAGTGTAATAAATAACTTCACCATGCTCAAAATAATTTTTAAATGTCTGCTTTTTTCTACCGATAGGTGCCCTTCCATGCAAGGCATTGGAAAACCTCTCTGGTTTTTGTGGTTGAATCTGTGTTTAAACCCATTGAGGCCGGTAAGAAGGCGGGCAGGAAAAACATTTAAGAGAGTGGAATATAATAAGAGTACATATGGATTGCTGCAGAAGAATATTGAACATGACGAGAGTGGGGATGAATTAACTGCGTTGGCAAAGTTTCTGCCTCGTCCTGATGGTGATGAATATGTTTTTTTGCCCAGTCGGAGTGACATTTTTGGAGAAAATGGATCCTTGCCTTCTGACTGATCCATATGTGGTGTCGGGTTGAGTGGAAAAGAGGTCCGGGAACGTTTGGTCGATGAAAGGGACTCAAAGTGGAATCATGTAGATTTTTTGCATTTCTGCCGTCCAGAGGGAGTGTGTGCTCCACACCACGTGGCTGGGGACAAGAACTGTGACTTGCTTTCCTCTCCAGAGCAGGGTGCAGTTGAAAGGAATGATAACTGGAGAGGTGTTAAATGTTGAGGAGGGTCAACCGAAGTTGAAGATTCCTGGTGTCTGTGATGCCCTCTGTTTGGTGCAACGCAGACACAGTGGAGAGTGTGGTTAAACAGAGAAGACACTGTATGTACTACTGAGTTTTGATGCAGAGTTTTAACCAGATAAAGTCAAGTAAGGATGTCAAATCAAATCAAAATTCTAATGTTATTTGGTGTTTTGAATGAGAGTGTCCCCTCCTCCCAGCCTGCTGGCCTGGTGCAGGATCAGATAGGACCGAAGTAGTGGAAAAGTGATGAGTTTTTAATGGGTGTAGGGTTAGTTGGTAGGGCAATTTTTTCACAAAGTGTAATGAATTCCTACTACAGAATAGTAGGCTGATAGACTGCCAATACAGTACGTGGCGGCATTCACCTAAACTCAGCAAAAAAAGAAACGTCCTCTCACTGTCAACTGCGTTTATTTTCAGCAAATGTAACATGTGTAAATATTTGTATGAACATAACAAGATTCAACAACTGAGACATAAACTGAACAAGTTCCACACTCATGTGACTAACAGAAATTGAATAATGTGTCCCTGAACAAAGGGGGATCAAAATCAAAACTAACATTCACTATCTGGTGAGGCCACCAGCTGTATTAAGTACTGCAGTGCATCTCCTCCTCATGGACTGTACCAGATGTGCCAGTTCTTGCAGTGAGATGTTACCCCACTCTTCCACCAAGACACCTGCAAGTTGCCAGACATTTCATGGGGGAATGGCCCTAGCCTTCACCCTCCGATCCAACAGGTCCCAGACGTGCTCAATGGGATTGAGATCCGGGCTCTTCGCTGGCCATGGCAGAACACTGACATTCCTGTCTTGCAGGAAATCACGCAGAGAACGAGCAGTATGGCTGGTGGCATTGTCATGCTGGAGTGTCATGTCGGGATGAGCCTGCAGGAAGGATACCACATGAGGGAGGAGGATGTCTTCCCTGTAACGCACAGCATTGAGATTGTCTGCAATGACAACAAGCTCAGTTCGATGATTCTGTGACACACTGCCCCAGACCATGACGAACCCTTTACCTCCAAATTGATCCCGCTCCAGAGTACAGGCCTTGGTGTAACGCTCTTTCCTTCGACAATTAACGCGAATCCGACCATCACCCCTGGTGAGACAAAACGACGACTCGTAAGTGAAGGGCACTATTTGCCAGTCCTGTCTGGTCCAGCGACGGTGGGTTTGTGCCCATAGGTGCCGTTGTTGCCGGTGATGTCTGGTGAGGACCTGCCTTACAACAGGCCTACAAGCCCTCAGTCCAGCCTCTCAGCCTATTGCGGACAGTCTGAGCACTGATGGAGGGATTGTGAGATCCTCAGAGTCAGTAGAAAGGCCTCTTTAGTGTCCTACGTTTTCATAACTGTGACCTTAATTGCCTACCATAAGCTGTTAATGTCTTAATGACCGTTCCACAGGTGCATGTTCATTAATTGTTTATGGTTTATTAAACAAGCATGGGAAACAGTGTTTAAACACTTTACAATGAAGATCTGTGAAGTTATTTGGATTTTTACGAATGATCTTTGAAAGACAGGGTCCTGAAAAAGGGACGTTTCTTTTTTTGCTGAGTTTATATATATTTGTATGCGGACCACCATAATAAATAATAATAATAAGAAGAAAAGTGGTCACTGAATTGTTTGATGAGCATGAAAACTATGTAAACCATATGCCATGGCCATCTCAGACACCAGTTCTCAACCCAATTTAACACTTATGGGAGATTCTTGAACGGCGCCTGACAGAGTTTTCCACCACCATCAACAAAATATAAAATTATTTAATATCTCATGGAAGAATGGTATCGCATCCCTCCAGTAGTGTTCCAGATACTTGTAGAATCTATGCCAAGGCGCATTGAAGCTGCTCTGGCTCGTGGTGGCCCAACGCCCTAAGACGCTTTATGTTGGTGTTTTCTTCATTTTGGCAGTTACCTGTAGATATCATCATGATAAGTGCATCATCACCCCTTTGCAATGTTATGTCGGAGTCTTTCTGATACCATTGTGATGCTGAAATAGTGCAGTTAAATACTATGCTATTAGATAGAATACTTTATATCTTTATTCCAAATACTTGTATCATAAAGACTTTGATATAGTGACATCTTGACATGTATATCATGTGGGTTTGTATGAGACATACTTATTTCAATCTCAAGTATGCATGATTATTTGTTGCTGCAAACTTCCCGCAAGTTTGGCAAATTTACTATAAACTATATAATGTGCCATAAAATGTTGCCAGACGATTGAAAATGTTTGCCACTATTGGTGAATTTGCAGCAAAACATTGACAAAAATAATAGTTATTGCCACTAGAGGCAAACAGAGTGCCAGAGGTTTTTGTCTGGCAAAAAATTCTCTCAAGATTCTATTTAAATCTGTGGCAAACTTGTGGCAACAATACTTCTTGCCAGTAGTGGCAAACAGTTTACCAGAAGCCATTTCTGGTGAACACATGAGTTCCAAGAACAGTAACCGTTGACAATCAGTCAGGGGGAGAAGAAAAATCTGTTGGAAAATGGAAACCAAGCTAGCTAAAATACCCACCAGAGATGTCCGGTGAGTGTAACTTATTAAACTTCCTAATAAACTTGCAAATTGTGTATGCCAATTAAGGCCTGGTTAGCAATGTCATGTTTTGTGGGATAGTTTGAAACACATCAGTTTCAATCTGTCAGCACCAATGACTGTCTAGTTAGCTAGCTAGTGTCTAGAGCTTAGCTACTGGGTGTCAGGTTGCCTAGCTGACAGAGTGAAAAGTTGCTGATGTTCCCTTGAGCAAGGTGCTTAACCCTACTTTCTCTGGAAACACAAATGATTTTTTAAAAATCACAGTAATCGTTTTCTGTACACTAATGTTGTTTTTGTTTTGTGGTTTGTTAATGTTTCAGTGCATGCATTACAATGCAAGTGGAACTAACTATATTTCTGAGAATAGTGAAGGGCATTGATGGCCAAAATGTCATGATTTTAATTATAATTTGACAAATAAAGCATCAATATTTTAATTATGAGCGAGCTTTCCCCTATTCCTTCTAATTGACCAATAACTTAAATAATAATGGTTTAATTGTTCAATCTGAGACGGAGTACAGTACATTGCCTTTGTCAATCATCTGCTTTACCAGCAGTGAGCCTGAAGTGCTTAATTATGTGGATGGGATATAAACAAATTGAAAGCTGTTTAAAACTTCTCTAGGGTAGGGGGCAGCATTCAGAATTTTGGATGAAATGCATGCCCAAATTAAACTGCCGGCTTCTCGGGCCCAGAAGATATGATATGCATATAACTGGTAGATTTGGATAGAAAACCCTCTAAAATTTCCAAAACTGTTAAAATAGTGTCTGTGAGTATAACAGAACTGATTTGGCAGGCGAAAACCTGAGAATAATCCATTCAGGAAGTCGTTTTTTTTTGGTTTTGTAGTTTTCTATTCAATGCCATTACAGTATCCGTTGACTTAGGACTCAAATTGCAGTTTCTATGCCTTCCACTAGATGTCAACAGTCTTTAGAAATAGTTTCAGGCTTGTATTCTGAAAATGAGGAAGTAAGAGCAGTCTGAACGAGTCGACCCTAAAGTGTCACAGAGCTTTTTCATGTGCGAGACCGAGAGAGTGCCTTTCTTGTTTACCTTTTAAATTGACGACGTTATTGTCCGGTTGAAATATTATTGATTATTTATGCTAAAACCAACCTAATGATTGAATATAAACATCGTTTGACATGTTTCTATGAACTTTACGGATACAATTAGGATTTTTTTGTCTTCCTGTTTTGACTGCGTTTGAGCCTGTGGATTACTGAAGAAAACGAGCAAAGAAAACTGAGGTTTTTGGATATAAAGAGACTTTATCGAACAAAAGGAACATTTATTGAGTAAATGAATGTCTGCTGAGTGCAACCATATGAAGATCATCAAAGGTTAATTGTATCTCTATTTCTGACTTGTGTAACTGTTCTACTTGGCTGGTTACGGTTTGTAATGATTTGTCTAGTGGGCTATGTTCTCAAATAATTGTAAGGTATGCTTTCACCGTAAAGCATTTTTTTTTAAATCTGACACCGTGGTTGGATTCACAAGAAGTTAATCTTTAAACCTATGTAAAATATGTTTTGTTTTCTGAATTTTTATAATGAGTATTTCAGTATTTGAATTTGGCACCCAGCAGTTTCACTGGCTGTTGAAGAGGTGGGACGCTGACGTCTCACGTACCCAAGAGAGGTTAAAGTAATTTTGTTCAACACTTGAGGAGAAATCTTGCAACTCTTCATGACTCATGCATAATAATATACTTTTAAAAGCCAAAATGGTATGTGAATGGTACTTTTTTTCATTAAATGTGCTATGAATAGACTGTTAAAAGCTTTTCCAAAACAACATCTCTATAGTTGTGCTTTTCATAAAAGAACAGCATTTTGGAAACGGTAACATAAATGACACATTAGACAACCAGAATTGAATTGCTTTATAATAGGTTATAAAACACAATCATTAATGGATCATGGGTTAGCGTCCCAAATGGCAGCCTATTCCTTATTTAGTGCACTACTTTTGACCATAGCCCTATGGAATAGTGTGCCATTTGGGTCACACCCTGTGACTCATCAGCCCCACAGCAGTGATGTCAACAACTTCATAAGTCATTTATCACTCAATCACCTCCTTATTAAAACCACAACTAATCCCCTCATTTCAAATTCAACAGTGATATACACACCAATTCATATTGAATCATCTCCAAATCTGATGCAACCATCTAGGCATATACCTCAATACCATTAGTACATCGTTATGTTTGTGTAAAGGCTAAAGGAAAGTTTAATAGCTTTGATGAGGTCAGAACAAGAAAATATGAATTGATTGACCCTTCAAACCTCACCTCCCAAACCTCTATATGGTAGATTTTATATTTAAAGTTTGAGGCTTCCCCTACCCTTTAGACACACGCACAGACACACACACATACAGACACACACCCTGCTGCAGTAGGAATGGAAACCCTGGGTACCTACCAACCTCCGAGGCCATCACAGTAATGTTGTGCCACGGCATGTCTTCCCGGTCCAGACTCTGGGTAGTCTTTATAACGCCGCTGTCCATGTCAATGTTAAAATACTTATCTCCGTGTTCACTGAGGTTGATGAAATACCTATTTTGAGAAAGGAGGAAGTAGAGGATAGTTTAAAAACGCATTAATACCGTTTCTGCACAGTCTCATAAAAATGTCATGCAGACCTGTGGAAATGGGAAATGCATCACGATGCAAAAACAAATTACCCTTGAAGGGTTGATGTCAAATGTATCCCTGTGTGCTGTGGAGTCTACGGTCCACAGTTTACAGTACAGTGGGTGTGCATCCCAAATTGCACCCTATTCCCTATTTAGTGCGCTACTTTTGACTAGGGCCCATAGGACTAGGGCTCACTGCAAGATCAGGACCCATAGGACTGCGTCAATCTAAGTATCATAATAAAAAACATCCCCATCAAAATATGTCAGTTTAAGCTACAGATTTCAGTTTTTATTTGCATGGGCTGTGTCTCAATCTGCTTATGTCCGCCTTCCGCATCTGCGGTTGAAGATGGCCGAGCTACAGCAGTGCAGTGATGTAAAGTACTTAACCCTTGTGTAGTCTTAACATTCTGTATACTCCCCACGTCCTAAGGGTAAAAAATGACCCGCCTTCACTAAACCCCTAAAATAAAGCAGCTTAATTGAATTTTAAACCCCAAATCTATTTTGCATGAAGAAACAACCTGTCATTCAACACAAACCTTGTGAATATCTGGGTTTTCCCTCTTCACAATGCAGAAAGACTGCATTTAGTCAGTGGACACAACTTGTTTTTATTACAACACACCTGTCATAATTGTTTTATTTACTAAAGTAGAGGTTTATTATTATTATTGCTAAAGATACTGCATAGGTGTAAACATACATTTTTTTAGCAAGAGATAGCTCTTGTATAGCCTAAGAAAGTTGAAGAAATGTGAAGAAAGTAGTTTTGAATGCATTTTATTGGAAGAAAGCAATAACAGTCTTGAACTTTTTTGGCAACATAGTGATATATTCTTATATTCTGTACAATGAAGAATTCAACTACAAAATACTAGTCTTCTCCCATTTTTTTTAACCATTGCCACCACCCACAAGGTGTATAAACAACAACAATAAATAAGAATAAAATAAGATAATAGATAAAAACAAAAATGTGAAGAACATAAATCAATCAACTTTAATTAGCACATGTAGGACAGTATGCAAGTGTGTGTTCATGGACTTTGCAGATGTATTTCTCACATGTGCAGGACATAGTATTTGTTTTACAGTCCTTCTTTGGGGGGAAAATTGGCATATCCTCCTCTTGCCTGCCACAACTGCAGCCTCAGGTGGATCAGGACAAGATTCAACAGCTTTCACAAGTGCTGCAGAGGCTGCTGTGCGGGGGATGCGCTCCCTTCTTTGAATGCGTGGGGTTACAAGTGCCTTTCCCAGCTGCCTCAGGAACACCCTCCTCTTGTTCAGGTTATCAGGCATCCAGGTAGGGTAGATCTTGTTCCATATTACGAAGGCATTGTATGAAGACAAATTAATGATGTTATGGAAGATGACCAGGGACCAGCGGGCAGTCATCCTCCTGCAGCTGTAAGTTCCAGTCACCTTGTCCAGGTTGTCCACGCCTCCTTTGTTGTGGTTGTAGTCCAGGATGACGGCTGGCTTCCTGTCCTCATGATCACTGATCTCAGTCATTTTGTGCGGTGTGCTCAGGAGCGCCACATTCTTGTTCCTCTTCGGGAGGTAAGAAACTAGAGTGGTAATGGGGGTGAAGGCAAACTTTGTTGAGAAGGAGTCTCTCCCCCTTGTTGCGAGGAGTGCAGGGGAAGTTCAGGCTTGTTCTTTCTAACTCTGCCAACCGTGGTGATCTTCCTCTTCAGGAGCTGCTGACTGAGTTTGATCAGTAGCACACATAATCTAAAATTCTCATTGTATGTGTGTGTGTCTTTGTGGTTTTTGTGGTGTATAAATGATTTTATAACTGCCGGGTCAAAAATGACTCTGAGACAATCTTTGTACCCTGGTGGTGTACAGCTTTTATGGAAATATGAACAAAGGCAATGTTTCGCTTTTTCTAATGTTGGGGTCCCTCAAATTTCAAGTTGAAAAATGATCATGTCGGGGGTTTTCTCTGTGTAAGGTTCTGTATTTATTTTCTTCGTCAACCTTGTGTTCTGTTTCATTGTGTTCTTGAACGTAGCCCTGTTTCATTGTGTTATTGAACGTAGCCCTGTCTTTCAGTTGTGTTCATTGATTTCACCTGTGTTAGTTACTCATCTGGTCTCATCAGCTCCTTATTTAGTTCAGTTCATTCTGTTTGTGCCTTTGTGAGGTATTGCCAATTTTGACTCTACTAAGCCTTTTCCTAGCTCGTTTGTGAGAACCAGTTATAGCCTTCAGTCCTAGTTTGATTCATCTGCCTGTTTGCCTACCTGTGTATGACCATTGCCTGCCCTTGACCACGATTCCTGCGTTTTGCGAAGGCAAAATAAACACCTGCCGCACGCTGCGCGTGAATATACATCTTTTTCTCCCTGAGTATTCCCTACAGAATACCTCACATAAAACCGGAATGGATTTAGGGGAGCTACAGCGGCGCATAACCCAGCAAGAGAAGCGCATGGAGGAAATCTGCCATCTTCTCCGCCAGCCTATCCCTATTCCTCCGGTGCCAGGTATCGTAACCCATAGCCCTCCTTCATTCATACCCATGCATGGAAAATATGAGGGATCACCTGGGAAATGTCAGGGTTTTCTGATGCAATGCAGCAAATACATTGAGCACAACCCCACTAACTTCGCCACCGACAAGAGCAGAGTGGATGTTGTTGTGTCTCTACTCACAGGCAAAGCCCTGGATTGGGCCACTGCCATATAGACTGCCAACAGCACAGAACTCGGATCCAAGACCCATTTCCACACCCTCTTCAAAGAGGTATTCGATCACTATCCTTCCGGTCGTCCTATAGGACACCTCCTCATAGAACTTCAACAAGGACGCAATTCAGCTGCCGAGTGTGCCCTCGAGTTCCACACCATGGCTGGAGGGAGTGGATGGAGTGAGGCTGCTTTACTTACCGTCTACCGAAGAGTGCTCAATAGGGAACTTCAGGCGGAGCTGGCCTGTAGAGGTGACCTTCAGGATTTATATCAATACATTCATTTGTCCATCTCCATCGACCACCTCATTGCCGACCGCCGAAGAACTAAGAACTCTGCCACCCAGGAACCCGAAACCTTCTCTTTCCATGATTTATTCATCATCCTGTCCGAGTCTTCCAGAGCCCATGCAGTTGGGCCATGCTCCTCTCCCGTGTATCGAATGTCAAAGGCGGATCCAAAAAGGGCTCTGCCTATACTGTGGAGGGAAAGATCATCTACTCAGCCATTGCCCTGTTCGCCCCCCACGGAGAGATGAGAAGGGTCCCTCCGCTGCCATGCAGGTAGGCGTGTCCTTATTTCTAAATATCTCCCAGAAGCAATTCGGCCATCCCAGTATTGATAACCGTGAAGAAGGTTACTAAGTACGTAGAGGGCTTGATAGATTCGGGAGCAGCAGGTAATTTTATCGATCACCAGCTAGTACAAGAGCTTGACAATGATCTAACACCTGTCACCGCTCTTTCTCCCTTAAGGATTAACACCCTGAACGGGCAGCCATTGGGCACGGGCTTCATTACGCACCTGACAAAGAGTGTCACCCTCCAGATTGGAGTCTTCCACACTGAAACTCTTCAACTCATGGAACTCTCCTCCCCCAAACAGCCACTCATCCTCAGACACCCATGGTTTTGTCGTCACAACCCTGCTATCTCGTGGCAACAAGGTGAACTACTGTCCTGGTCTTCTACCTGCGTCACCAGTTGTCTCAGCCTACCCTGCAGAGCCACTACCATTGAGGACTCTGCCTCTGCAGTGCCACCCACCATACCATCTGAATACGACCAGTACAGCAATGTCTTCAGCCAAATCAAGGTCTCCACTCTGCCACCACATTGCCCAGGGGACTGTGCTATTGACTTACGCCCTGGAGTGTCCCCACCGAAGGGCCGTGTTTACCACCTATCTATCCCGGAAGATGAGGCAATGGAGAATTACATTGATGAATCACTAAAACAGTTTCATTTGTCCTTCTTCTTCCCCAGGTTCTTCTTCATTGGTAAAAAGGACAGTGGTCTCCGTCCATGTATTGATTACCGTTCCCTGAATGACATCACAGTAAAGAACCATTTCCCTCTTCCTCTGATCCCAGCGACCCTTGAACAAGTGGGCTGCGCCAACATCTATACAAAACTCGACCTGCGAAGTGCATATAACCTTATCCGTAAAGGTGACAAATGGAAGATGGCCTTTATCACCACACGAGGGCACTACGAATACCTGGTCATGCCCTACGGCCTTACTAACGCCCCCGCCGTCTTCCAATCCTTCATGAACAAGGTTTTCCAGGATATAATCAACTGCTTTCTCATTGTCTACATTGATGATATCCTGATTTACTCCCACTCCCTGAAGGAACACATACAGCATGTGCAAAAGGTTCTTCAACGGCTCCTTGACCATAACCTTTACGTGAAGACTGAAAAGAGCACCTTCCATGTAACCTCTGTAAACTTCCTCAGTTTCGTATGGACACCTGGAGGGGTCAGCATGGATGAGAACAAAGTCACCGAGAACAACGTCACCAAACCCACCACCGTTAAGGAACTCCGACATTTCATTGGGTTCTCCAACTACTATCGCCGGTTCATTCGGAACGTCAATTCTACTGCCGCTCCCCTCACCAGCCAAAAGACCCGGACCCTTCAATGGACTGATAGCACCCTGACTGCTTTCAACAACTTGAATCGCCTCTTCACCTCAGCTCCTGTCCTTCGTCAACCTGATCCGACCCTTCCTTTCACCCTGGAGGTGGATGCCTTCGAAGTGGGATTAGGAGCCATACTCTCTCTGAATATATCAGAGGGGCCAAGAAGTTAAACTCCAGACAAGCCCGCTGGGCTCTCTTCTTCACCCGTTTCCATTTTTATGTTACTTACATCCCTGGAAAGAAAAATATAAAAGCTGATGCTCTCTCCCGCCAGTTTGACCTTCTGTCCAGTAACTCAGACCCTACACCCATTCTTCCATCCTCATGCATTATGGGACCGGTACAGTGGGAGGTTCACTCTTCCATACAAGAAGCCCTAAACTCAGACCCGGCTCCTCCTGAGACACCAGCTGGGAAGAATTACATACCAGCAGCTGTTTGCCCCAACTGATGCAATGGTGTCACACGTCCTTGGGGTCAGGACATCCAGGCATTACATGAACCACCGAACTTCTAGCCCGTAAGTTGTGGTGGTACTGTAAGGTTCTGTATATATTTTCTTAGTCAACCTTGTGTTCTGTTTCGTTGTGTTCTTGTACGTAGCCCTGTTTCATTGTGTTCTTGAACGTAGCCCTGTATCTTTGTGTTCTTGAACGTAGCCCTGTCTTTCAGTTGTGTTCATTGATTTCACCTGTGTTAGTTACTCACCTGGTCTCATCAGCTCCTTATTTAGTTCAGTTCGTTCTGTTTGTGCCTTTGTGAGGTATTGTTCATTTTAACTACTAAGCCTTTTCCTAGCTCGTTTGTGAGAACCAGTTAGAGCCTTCAGTCCTAGTTTTGATTCACCTGCCTGTTTGCCTTCCTGTGTATGACCATTACCTGCCTGTGACTATGATTCCTGCCTTCTGTGAAGGCGAAATAAACACCTGCCATGTTTTGCGCGTGAATCTACACTTTTTTTCTCCCTGAGTATTCATTGCACTCTGTTTTGACCCTTAAGACATCACAAGGGTTAAGTATACTTTAAAGTACTATTCAATTTTTGTGGGGGTATCTGTACTGTACTATTTCGTTTTTTTAATTTTATTTTTACTCCACTACATTCCTAAAATTAATTGTAGTTTTTACTCCATACATTCTCCCTGACTGCCAAAAGTAGTCATTACATTTTGAACGCATAGAAGGACAGGAAAATGGTCCAATTCACCCACTTATCAAGAGAAAATCCCTGGTCATCTCTACTGACTCTGATCTGGCAGACTCAGCAAACACAAATGCTTTGTTATAAATTATTTCTGAGGTTTGGAGTGTGCCCCTGACTATCCATATTGAAAAAAATATATATAATAATTAAATCATGCCATCTGGTTTGCTTAATATAAGGAATTGGAAATAATTTATACTTTTACTTTTGATACTTAGTAAGTATATTTAAAACGAAATACTTTTACTCAAGTATTATTTTACTGGGTGCCTTCCACTTTTTTACTTGAGTCATGTTATATTAAGGTATTTTTACTCAATATGACGAATGGCAACTTTTTCATTATTTTTCAAACTACAGTGGTGTTTGTTAGACCTCGAGACATCCCGGAAATCGGTATTTCCATGAAAACGTCTGTAGCGTCCGAATGGTTTGGCCCACAAACTAATATGGCCACTCTAAGCTCTCTGTTTTGCTCTACAACCCCCATGGATCTCGTTCGAAGGTAACCCATACAAATGAATGGAAGTATGGAGGTAGTTTTGTTGCAACACAAATCAGGGGTTAAATGTGTATCCAAAAAACAAACATTTCCTGAGCTTTCTTATATCTCCTCGATACAGGACAGACACTTCAAAACCATATTCATTATGATTTTTTTTTTTTACTGTATTTTACTGCCATTTATGAATGTGTTATTCAATCCATTTCTATCGGCAAAAGTAGTTTTACATTTTACATTTTATTAATTTAGCAGATGCTCTTATCCAGAGTGAGTGGATACATTTTCATACCTTTTTCGTAGTAAATAAATTCAATATTTTATCAAATTATATATATTTGTATATTTATAATTAAAGGGGTCCTAAAATGTAAAATCAAATAGCTATATACTGCATGTTAAGACCATTTTAAAACAATTCCATATGTTAGCCTATATTCAGCTTGTTTCCTTAAGATTTTTATTATGTATGAAATGAACACTGAATGTGTGGTTGGTAATTTATCTTTTAATGAACCATTTGCACGTCTAATTTAGTCTTGGTTCTTAGAACTAATATACATTGGCATGGAAAGAAAGTAACTAATAGCAAGATGGAGAGAGGGGAAAGACAATAAAGCAAAGGATTGTATTCATTTGCTATAATTAATTAATTCTCGTAAGCGTAGCTTGCTTACAACTGTAGAAGGCACACTCGGCAGAAATGCTGTCATGGTTTATTAAACGCTCATGTTTACAAGTGCACAAAGACTGAAAGAGAGATTTTAACAGCAAGGTTCAAGCGTTTGGTGATTACATGGGAGGAATCCAAAACAGAATGGGCGTTTTCATGATCATGTGATTCCATAAAACGTCTAAATAGTGAAATGTTTTTAAGTGTGATATTTTGACAGCACAAAAATGCCTAAACACAACCTCATATCATATCAATTGCTTGGTGTGGTGGGTTTTGCATTAGTCTATAAGGTAACTGAATACGATGGCAAAAGTTACACTCTCCTGGTAAACTGAAATCCTCCAACAAAGTGTGCCTGCCAATTATTCACATGTCAGTGTCCTGAGTTGGAGGACATTCGCTAATGACCTATACTCCTTATAGGGTTCAAGTAAGTCCAGAATTGGGCAGGTTACTTTATAAATGTAATCTTTACAGGTTCTAGTTAACTGTCCAAAATTGTAATCAGTAACGTAACTTTTGGATTACCAAAACTCAGTAATTTAATCTGATTACTTTCAGTTACTTTCTGAATGCTTTCCCCTTAAAGAGATTCTCCAGTACTTCTGTATACTTTTTTGCCAGTTGTTCTGAAAGTAGCACTCACGAGACAAAAGTGGTCCCCGAAAATTGCCTACTACCTCATATTTGCACCACGTCATTGCTCTCTCTCTCTCTCTCTCTCTCTCTCTCTCTCTCTCTCTCTCTCTCTCTCTCTCAGTTTGCTGTGTGTGCATCTTACTAGCTGTGACTCAAATGGCGAGGGGCTGAGGCTCATTGGCTCGAACTCGAATTGCTAGGGGGGCTGGCCCACGTATGGGAAAATGTAGGAAAAATGGCGCCAAACAGCTTCCATGAAACAGTTGCTTTCAAACTAGGAATTTCGTGTCTAATTGAGGTAAAACAGTAATTCTGCTCATAGATTATATGCATGTATGAACTACATATTGAAACATCAAGCCCAAAGAGGGAGGCTTAAAAAATGCTTATTATTCACCAAAATTCCAGAGCATGTCTTTAAGAGGCATTAGAAGACTAAAAGGATCAATCAAACGCATTTGGTGTGTCATCAGTGGTCTCTGACTTGTGGTGAAACAAATGTAAACGTGTGAATTTTTTTCACTGCTGAATTAAATGTCATTGAGAAAACTGAAAGGTGTCATAATGTATTTTTTGCAAACATATTTTATAAATGTAAAACCCCTTTCATTGCAATATAGATCCATTTTTTATGGTTCTTTATATAACCTTTATGGAGAATGGTTCTATAAAGAATGATTATTTATAGATCCTTTCAAAGAACCATACAGGTTTTTAATATTATGGGAAGCCATATTATATTCTTAAAATTCCATAGGTGTTATTATTGGGTTAGGTGACAAGTTGAATCAAGTGAGCTTCATCTGGAACAGCTGCAGTTCCCTGAGGAGAGAATTGAAAACCATTGATTGATTTAGTCAACCGTTCTCAATTGTTCTCAATTGACTCAAAGTCTTTTACAAGACACTGTCACTGGCCATAGTATAGAATGGCATAAAACAACGTGTTAGATGAACTGGAATGACACTCACTCCCGGTTGCCCAAAAAGAGCCGCCCCAAAATATTCTAATGAGCTGCCTCCCTTACATTTTAATTATGACTAAACGAGCAAAGAACCCTTTGGTGAACTGTAAAGAACCATCAAAGAACTCAAAAGGTTAATTTTAGTCATTATGATTCCACATAGAACCATCACCCTTCCCGAAGAACCCTTGAGGAACCCTCATATTTTAGTGTGTACAGTTAGTTTTTTTGTAATCAGATAACTCTCCAACCCTGAGTCATACATAAGGCTTTATTAAAAATATGTTAGTGCTATTACAGAAGACCATTTACAGTGCACTACGAGTGTGACACAGGTTATTGTTAACTGTTATGGAGTTGCTAGAGAACTCTCATCGTGGAGGTGTCAGATCAGACAGCACCTTGGTCCTCAGAGGGACTTGAAGATGTTGCTGTGATGATTATGACTCACCACCTTGTTCGGCAATTAAAATGTGTCAATAACAAATGGACCTGAAACGATCTTTAAAAAAATCGAACTACTGGCCTTATTTCTTCGTATCTCGAGGGAACATAAATGATACATGAGGCAAAAGCAGCATCAGCGATCAGAGAGAGAGAGAGACTGCTATCTGTCCCCAACAGCAAACCGTCAACCACCAACTCAAGGAATATTATTTTGTGGCATTTTTCTTTTTCTCAGTTCAAATGGATTTTTTTCAAACCTTTCCCATTGTCTCTTCCATTCTGGTGGTGAACAGTGAGACAGAGAGCTCTACGAATTAGATGAGGGGGGGGGGGTATCCCACCAGGACCCTTTCATATGTAGATTTCCTTTTGTTTAACACAAATCCCTTTCAAATCTCTTAAACTGCTGATTCACAATAAGAATCTTGTTTAAAAAATGTCAGACTCCGTCAGCTTCTCTATCACTCCTTGAAAATGTATTATAGACACATCTTTCTTCATAAAGGGTCTGGCTAGCCAGCCTGTCTTTTGCAGACATGACGGAAAGAGATATGGCCACAATAACATGTGAAGGGACTGCGGTTCAGTGCCTAATACAGTTGAGGAATTCCCATATGTACAGAGTGGTGTTTCACCAAACCAAGATCTTATATCATGTAATAGGGACTATTAGATTGCAATCTATTGGGGTATGGATAATATACTGTATCTGATATGAGGTTATGACACAATTCCCTCTTCATTTCTTGGAATGTGAACATGAATACAAGGTTTGTATAGACTGAATGGCCCAGAGCTTTTAGACATGATAACTGGAGCCCATGCCGTGCAAACTAGGAAAGCTGATTCCTATTAGGACACTTGAAGGGTTGTATGTTTTTTAAAATCAGGTTAATATTACCATATCTTTGCACGTGAGCAAACATGCATATTATGTGTTGTCTACTAGAGCCCATTTGCTGCTTTTACATGGAGTGGACACATGATTAGCCTAGTTCTGGATCCTGTACTACCCAGGCTTAGGGATGAGGTGATGCAGACAGAGAATAGATTGTCTCCAAGCTCTTACCTGACAGGACTGTTTTTGCTGTCCGGATCCCGGGCTGTTACAGCCCCCACCTCTGTACCAATATGAGCGTTTTCATAAACATCCATGATGTAATAATCCATAGAGAATACAGGGGGCTCGTCCACATCTCCCACAGTGATCTTTAGGGTGGCAGTGTCTTTGAAAGGACCAAGGTAGGAAAAACGAGGTTCCACGTGGGTATTCACTCCTTCAATGTGAAGGGTGTAGGTCTTCTTCCTCTCATAGTTCAGTGGCTGTATGTCCAGGAAAAAGGCACCAGGAAAACATGCAGGATTAGGAACATACTTCATTCCACTTGTGTACCATGTAATTACAATGCAAGTAGCCTACTAAAGTACTATGTTACAACATGTTAACCCAATGCGTCTCACAGCAACGCCAGCATGTTTTAAACATTGTGTGTTTGCGGTGTCTACAGACTTCTGGGTTGTACCATTGGGTTAGTCCTATGTCTTCTGTATCAATAGATATCAACCATTCGTATGTGTGATTCATGGGGGCTGAGTTAGAGCGGTGTTTGTGAGACCGAATGGTTTGAGGTTTAAACTATTAGCTCTATCGATGAAAAGCTGAGATGCTCACGAACACGCACATGGAACATTTGCTCTATGACGCTCACAAGCTATAGAAGTGTTGTTACAAGGTAAGTGGTTCTTCTACAAAGAAGATCATTAGAAATCCCATGGCATATTGTCAATAATACTGTAATAAGCTCACATGGTTGCTGTCACAAACTCCACACAATTGTCACTGACTAGTTGCATATTAATTTCACAGCGAGCAAACAATTTCTGTACAGCATTCATATGAATTCATTTTTATCAGGTTTTTGCTCTGGCAAAACATTTTTATTGACATTTGTAAAATGGAATGGAAAAACACTTAAGTGTGAGGCCAAATACAGGGGCTGGACATGCAGATAAATGAAAGTCAGATAAATGAAAAGCCAATCTTTGCTGGGGTCTCGGGAGAGATAGGGTTAATACAGCTGTTCCCAAACTAGGGTACGCAACCCCAAGTTTCCAAGACCACAGTGTTCTCCATCATTGGGAAATGGAAAAAGTATGGAACTACTCAGACTCTGCATAGAGCTGGCCGTCCTACCAAACTGAGCAAACGGGCAAGGAGGACGTTGGTCAGAAAGGTGACCAAGAACCCAATCACTAGTGACAGAAATACGGAGTTCCTTTGCTGAGATGGGAGAACCTGCCAGAAGGACAACAAACTCTACAGCAGCGGTTCGCAAACTAGGGTTCGCGATCCCATGTGGGTTCGTGTAATATGAAAATGGAGTAGCTGGAGAATTTCTCCAAAACAATAAATAATAATCATAATCATAATAAATATATACATATATAAATATATACATACATACATACATATATACACATACATATATCCTACCAGCAAGACATTAGAAACTGTAATATCTTATGTTTCACCAAGTCGTGGCTGAAAGATGACATGCATAACATACAGCTGGCTTGTTATATACTGTACTGGCAGGATAGAACAGTAGCCTCTGGAAGACAAGGGGTGGCGGTCTATGTATATTTGTAAACAACAGCTGTTGCACGATATCTAAGGAATGCTCAAGGTTAAATGAGTCAGGTTTGTAGGCCTCCTTGCTTGCAGACACTTTTTCAGTTCTGTCCTACACCCCCGTGCTTCATGGTTGGGATGGTGTTTTCGGCTTGCAAGCCTCCCCTTTTTTCCTCCAAACATAACGATGGTCATTATGGCAAAACAGTTCTGTTTTTGTTTCATCAGACCAGAGGACTTTTCTCCAAAAAGTAACAACTTTGTCCCCATGTCCAGTTGCAGACCGTAGTCTGGCTTTTTTATGGCGGTTATGGAGCAGTGGCTTCTTCCTTGCTGAGCGCCTTTTCAGCTTAGGTCGATATAAGACTCGTTTTACTGCGGATATACAGTGGGGAGAACAAGTATTTGATACACTGCCGATTTTGCAGGTTTTCCTACTTACAAAGCATGTAAAGGTCTGTAATTTTTATCATAGGTACACTTCAACTGTGAGAGACGGAATCTAAAACAAAAATCCAGAAAATCACATTGTATGATTTTTAAGTAATTAATTTGCATTTAATTGCATGACAACAACGATGAGACAGCCTATAGGGAGGAGGTCAGAGACCTGACCGTGTGGTGCAAGGACAACAACCTCTCCCTCAACGTGATCAAGACAAAGGAGATGATTGTGGACCTACAGGAAAAGGAAGATCGAGAACGCCCCCATTCTCATCGACGGGGGGGCGTGTAGTGAAGCAGGTTGAGAGCTTCAAGTTCCTTGGCGTTCACATCACCAACAAACTATGGTACAAGCACACCAAGACAGTTGTGAAGAGGGCACAACAAAACCTATTCCCCCTCAGGAGACTGGAAATATTTGGCATGGTCCTCAGATCCTCAAAATGTTCTACAGCTGCACCATCGAGAGCATGCTGACGGGTTGCATCAGTGCCTGGTATGGCAACTGCTCGGCCTCCGACCGCAAGGCACTACAGAGGGCAGTGCGTACGGCCCAGTACATCACCAAGCTTCTTGCCATCCAGGACCTCTACACCAGGCGGTGTCAGAGGAAGGCCCTAAAAATTGTCAAAGACTCCAGCCACCCTAGTCATAGACTGTTCTCTCTGCTACCGCATGGCAAGTGGTACCGGAGCACCAAGTCTAGGTCCAAGAGGCGTCTAAACAGCTTCTACCTCTAATCCATAAGACTCCTGAACATCTAATCAAATGGCTACCCAGACTATTTGCATTTCCCCCCTCTTTTACGGTGCTGCTACTCTCTGTTATTATCTATGCATAGTCACTTTAATAACTCTACCTACATGTAGATACTACCTCAATTACCTCAACTAACCGGTACCCCCGCACATTGACTCTGTACCGGTGCCCCCTGTATATAGCCTCGCTATTGTTATTTTACTGCTGCTCTTTATTTATATGTTACTTTTATTTTTTTTGTATTTTTCATAAAACTGTATTGTTTGTTAAAACTTCTTAAGGCTGAAAAGTGTGCCCAAAGTAAACTGCCTGCTTCTCAGGCCCAGAAGCTAGGATATGCATATTATTAGTAGATTTTGATAGAAAACACTCTGAGGTTTCTAAAACTGTTTGAATGATGCCTGTGAGTATAACATAACTTATTTGGAAGGCGAAACCCCGAGGACAAACCATCCAGGGGAAAAAACATTGAGGTCACTCTCTTTTCAATCAGATTTCAATGGAAATCTAGAATTCTAAGGCAGTTGCTTGCAGTTCCTATCGCTTCCACTAGATGTCCTCTGCTCTCATCCTTCTAGACCTATCGGCTGCCTTTGATACTGTGAACCATCAGATCCTCCTCTCCACCCTCTCCGAGCTGGGCATCTCCGGCAAGGTCCACGCTTGGATTGCGTCCTACCTGACAGGTCGCTCCTACCAGGTGGCGTGGCGAGAATCTGTCTCCGCACCACGTGCTCTCACCACTGGTGTCCCCCAGGGCTCTGTTCTAGGCCCTCTCCTATTCTCGCTATACACCAAGTCACTTGGCTCTGTCATATCCTCACATGGTCTCTCCTATCATTGCTATGCAGACGACACACAATTAATCTTCTCCTTTCCCCCCTCTGATAACCAGGTGGTGAATCGCATCTCTGCATGTCTGGCAGACATATCAGTGTGGATGACGGATCACCACCTCAAGCTGAACCTCGGCAAGACGGAGCTGCTCTTCCTCCCGGGGAAGGACTGCCCGTTCCATGATCTCGCCATCACGGTTGACAACTCCATTGTGTCCTCCTCCCAGAGTGCTAAGAACCTTGGCGTGATCCTGGACAACACCCTGTCGTTCTCAACTAACATCAAGGCGGTGACCCGTTCCTGTAGGTTCATGCTCTACAACATTCGCAGAGTACGACCCTGCCTCACGCAGGAAGCGGCGCAGGTCCTAATCCAGGCACTTGTCATCTCCCGTCTGGATTACTGCAACTCGCTGTTGGCTGGGCTCCCTGCCTGTGCCATTAAACCCCTACAACTCATCCAGAACGCCGCAGCCCGTCTGGTGTTCAACTTTCCCAAGTTCTCTCACGTCACCCCGCTCCTCCGCTCTCTCCACTGGCTTCCAGTTGAAGCTCGCATCCGCTACAAGACCATGGTGCTTGCCTACGGAGCTGTGAGGGGAACGGCACCTCCGTACCTTCAGGCTCTGATCAGGCCCTACACCCAAACAAGGGCACTGCGTTCATCCACCTCTGGCCTGCTCGCCTCCCTACCTCTGAGGAAGTACAGTTCCCGCTCAGCCCAGTCAAAACTGTTCGCTGCTCTGGCACCCCAATGGTGGAACAAACTCCCTCACGACGCCAGGTCAGCGGAGTCAATCACCACCTTCCGGAGACACCTGAAACCCCACCTCTTTAAGGAATACCTAGGATAGGATAAAGTAATCCTTCTAACCCCCCCCCCCCCCTTAAAAGAGTTAGATGCACTATTGTAAAGTGGTTGTTCCACTGGATATCATAAGGTGAATGCACCAATTTGTAAGTCGCTCTGGATAAGAGCGTCTGCTAAATGACTTAAATGTAAATGTAAATGTAATGTCAACAGTCTTTAGAAATTGGTTGATGTTTTTCCTTTGAGAAATGAAGAAGTAGGGCTGTCCAGAATGAGGGTCGAGTGAAGTGTACTGTTGTGTTTGAGTCGCGCGACTTGAAAGCACGCTCCACTTTTTTTCCTCCGGTATTGAACACAGTTTATTCCATCTTAAATGTTATTGATTATTTACATTTAAAAATACCTAAAGTTGATTTAGGAAAGTTGTTTGAAATGTTAGGATCAAGTTTACAGGTAACTAATTAGTGTAACGGTCGTTGTATGAAGAAGGTGTGAACCAAAGCGCAGCGTGGGAAGTGTTCATGATTATTTATTTAAAAAACTGAACACTGAGACAAAATAACAAAATGTAACAACACGAAACAGTTCTGTCTGGTGAAGACACAAAAACAGAAAACAACCACCCACAAAAACCATGTTGGAAAAAGCTACCTAAGTATGGTTCTCAATCAGAGACAACGATAGACAGCTGCCTCTGATTGAGAACCACACCCGGCCAAACAACAAAGAAATACAAAACTTAGAAAATGAACATAGAATGCCCACCCAAATCACACCCTGACCAAACCAAAATAGAGACATAAAAAGCTCTCTACTGTCAGGGCGTGACAATTAGATCATGTGTAGTCATGTTGCGGGAGTTGGAACCGGTGTATTTTCTGAATCATATGCGCCAAATAAATGGACATTTTGGATATATAATGACAGAATTTATCGAACAAAAGGACCATTGTGATGTTTAATGGACATATTGGAGTGCCAACAGAAGAAGATCTTCAAAGGTAAGGCATGCATTATATGTTATTTCTGACTTTTGTGTTGTCAAAACCCAAACAGGAAGTACCTGTGCTAAGAACTATTCAACGCTGGTCTGACCAATTGTTTTGATTGGTCAGACCAGATTGTTTTGATCAAGATTGTTTTGATCATGCGGACTAGGATATGTTTTGATAACGCTCTCTATCCACCGGATGTGTACCAAACTCACTAAAAGTGGCAGTAATAAAGCCTCTCTTGAAAAAGCCAAACCTTGACCCAGAAAATATAAAAAACTATCGGCCTATATCGAATCTTCCATTCCTCTCGAATAAAAAAAAAAAAAGCTGTTGAGCAGCAACTCACTGCCTTCCTGAAGACAAACAATGTATACGAAATGCTTCAGTCTGGTTTTAGACCCCATCATAGCACTGAGACTGCACTTGTGAAGGTGGTAATTACCTTTTAATGGCGTCAGACCGAGGCTCTGCATCTGTCCTCGTGCTCCTAGACCTTAGTGCTGCTTCTGATACCATTGATCACCACATTCTTTTGGAGAGATTGGAAACCCAATTTGGTCTACACGGACAAGTTCTGGCCTGGTTTAGATCTTATATGTCGGAAAGATATCAATTTGTCTCTGTGAATGGTTTATCCTCTGACAAATCAACTGTAAATTTCGGTGTTCCTCAAGGTTCCGTTTTAGGACCACTATTGTTTTCACTATATATTTACCTATTGGGGATGTAATTCGAAAACATAATGTAACTTTCACTACTTTGCAGATGACACACAGCTGTACATTTCAATGAAACATGGTGAAGCCCCAAAATTGCCCTCGCTAGAAGCCTGTGTTTCAGACATAAGGAAGTGGATGGCTGCAAACTTTCTACTTTTAAACTCGGACAAAACAGAGGTGCTTGTTCTAGGTCCCAAGAAACAAAGAGATCTTTTGTTGAATCTGACAATTAATTTTGATGGTTGTACAGCCGTCTCAAATAAAACTGTGAAGGACCTCGGTGTTACTCTGGACCCTGATCTCTCTTTTGACAAACATATCAAGACTGTTTCAAGGACAGCTTTTTTCCATCTACGTAACATTGCGAAAATCAAACATTTTCTGTCCAAAGATGATGCAGAAAAATTAATCCATGCTTTTGTTACTTCTAGGTTAGACTACTGCAATGCTCTACTTTACGGCTACCGGGATAACACACTAAATAAACTTCAGTTCGTGCTAAATACGGCTGCTAGAATCCTGACTAGAACCAAAAAAAGTTGATCATATTACTCCAGTGCTAGCCTCCCTACACTTGCTTACTGTTTAGGCAAGGGCTGATTTCAAGGTTTTACTGCTAACCTATAAAGCATTACATGGGCTTGCTCCTACCTATCTTTACGATTTGGTCCTGCCGTACATACGTACACGTACTTTACGGTCACAAGACGCAGGCCTCCTAATTGTCCCTAGAATTTCTATGCAAACAGCTGGAGGCAGGGCTTTCTCCTATAGAGCTCCATTTTTATGGAATGGTCTGCCTACCCATGTGAGAGACGCAGACTCGGTCTCAACCTTTAAGTCTTTACTGAAGACTCATCTCTTCAGTAGGTCATATGATTGAGTGTAATCTGGCCCAGGAGTCTGAAGGTGAAGGGAAAAGCTCTGGATGAACGAACCGCCCTTGCTGTCTCTGCCTGGCCGGTTCCCCTCTCTCCACTGGAATTCTCTGCTTCTAACCCCCCTAAGCTTCTGACGTGGTCTTTGTGGGATATACTCGGCCTTGTCTCAGGATGGTAAGTTGGTGGTTGAAGATATCTTTTTAGTGGTGTGGGGGCTATGCTTTGGCAAAGTGGGTGATGTTATATCCTGCCTGTTTGGCCCTGTCTGGGCGTATCATCGGATGGGGCCACAGTGTCTCCTGACCCCTCCTGTCTCAGCCTCCAGTATGTATGCTGCAATAGTTTATGTGTCGGGGATCTAGGGTCAGTCTGTTATATCTGGAGTATTTCTCCTGTCTTATCCGGTGTCCTGTGTGAATTTAGGTATGCTCTCTCTAATTCTCTCTTTCTTTCTCTCTCTCGGAGGACCTGAGCCATAGGACCATGCCTCAGGACTACCTGGCATGATGACTCCCTGCTGTACCCAGTCAACCTGGCCGTGCTGCTGCTCCAGTTTCAACTGTTCTGCTATGGAACCCTGACCTGTTCACCGGACGTGCTACCTGTCCCAGACCTGCTGTTTTCAACTCTCTAGAGACAACAGGAGCGGTAGAGATACTCTCAATGATCGGCTATGAAAAGCCAACTGACATTTACTTCTGAGGTGCTGACTTGTTGTACCCTCGACAACTACTGTGATTATTATTATTTGACTATGCTGGTCATTTATGAAGATTTGAACATCTTGGCCATGTTCTGTTATAATCTCCACCCAGCACAGCCAGAAGAGGACTGGCCACCCCTCATAGCCTGGTTCCTCTCTAGGTTTCTATACTAGGTTTTGGCCTTTCTAGGGAGTTTTTCCTAGCCACCGTGCTTCTACACCTGCATTGCTTGCTGTTTGGGGTTTTAGGCTGGGTTTCTGTACAGCACTTTGATATATCAGCTGATGTAAGAAGGGCTATATAAATACATTTGATTTGATAACGCGGACAAGGGTAGCTTGGGTAGAATAATATTGATGAATATACTGATACAGTGACTGAGTTTATCAGGAAGTGTATAGCTGTCGTACCAACTGTGACTATTAAAATCTACCCTAACCAGAAACCATGGATAGGTGGCAGCATTCGCCAAAACTGAAAACTCGAACCACCGCTTTTAGCCACGGCAAGGTGACTGGGAATATGGCAGAATACAAACAGTGTAGTTTTTCTGTCCGCAAGGCAATCAAACAGGTAAAACGTCAGTATAGAGACAAGGTGGAGTCACAATTCAATGGCTCAGTCACAAGACGTACACTACCGTTCCAAAGTTTGGAGTCACTTAGAAATGTTCTTGTTTTCCATGAAAACATACATGAAATTAGTTTCAAAATGAATAGGAAGTATAGTCAAGACATTGATAAGGTTATTAATAGTACTTTTTTATTAAAATAATAATTGTGTCCTTCAAACTTTGCTTTTGTCAAAGAATCCTCCATTTGCAGCAAATACAGCCTTGCAGACCTTTGGCATTCTAGTTGTCAATTTGTTTAGGTAATATGAAGAGATTTCACCCCATGCTTCCTGAAGCACCTGCCACAAGTTGGATTGGCTTGATGGGCACTTCTTACGTACCATAAGATCAAGCTGCTCCCACAACAGCTCAATAGGGTTGAGATCCAGTGACTGTGCTGGCCACTCCATTATAGACAGAATAGTTTGGAGCTGTGCTTTGGGTCATTGTCCAGTTGTAGGAGGAAATTTGCTCCAATTAAGCGCCGTCCACTAGGTATGGCATGGCTTTGCAAAATGGAGTGATTGCCTTCCTTCTTCAAGATCCCTTTAACCCTGTACAAATCTCCAACTTTACCACTGCCAAAGAACCCACAGACCAGCACATTGCCTCCACCATGCTTGACAGATGGATGAAACTCAAACAGCATGTACCAGTGACGAGAACCTGAACCAGACGGCTGGCCCAGACGGCATTCCTAGCCGCATCCTCAGAGCATGCGCAGACTAGCTAGCTGTTGTGTTTACGGACATATTTAATCTCTCCCTATCCCAGTCTGCTGTCCCTACATGCTTCAATATGGCCACCATTGTTCCTGTACCCAAGAAAGCAAAGGTAACTGAACTAAATTACTATCGCCCCGTGTCACTCACTTCTGGCATCATGAAGTGCTTTGAGAGACTAGTCAAGGATCATATCACCTCTACCTTACCTGTCACCCTAGACGCACTTCAATTTGCTTACAGCCCCAATAGATCCACAGCGATCGCACTGCACAATGCCCTATCCCATTTGGACAAGAGGAATACCTATGTAAGAATGCTGTTCATTGACTATAGCTCAGCATTCAACACCATATTACCCTCCAAGCTCACCATTAAGCTCAAGGCCCTGGGTCTGAACCCCGCCCTGTGCAACTGTCCTGGACATCCTGACGGGCCACCCACAGGTGGTGAAGGTAGGAAACAACACCTCCACTTCGCTGATCCTTAAAACTGGGGCCCAACAAGGGTGTGTTCAGCCCACTGCTGTACTCCCTGGTCACCCATGACTTCATTGGCCAAGCACGCCTCCAACTCAATCATCAAGTTTGCAGACGACACAACAGTAGTAGGCTTGATTACCAACAATGACGAGACAGCCTACAGGGAGGAGGTGAGGGATCTGGAAGTGTGGTGTCAGGAGAGCAACCTGTCACTCAACGTCAACAAAACAATGATGATCGTGGACTTCAGGAAACTATTCAGGAAACTTCAGCAAACTACCAGCCCTCCAGGACACCTAGAGCACTCGATGTCACAAGAAGGTCAAAAAGATCATCAAGGACAACAACCACCCGAGCCACTGCCTGTTCACCCTGGTATCATCCAGAAGGCGAGGTCAGTACAATGCATCAAAGCTGGGACCGAAAGACTGAAACACAGCTTCTATCTCAAGGCCATCAGACTGTTAAACATTAGAGGCTACTGCCTATATACATAGACTTGAAATCACTAGTCACTTTAAAAATGTTTACATATTTTGCATTACTCATCTCATATGTATACAATGTATTTTATTATATTCTACTGTATCGTAGTCTATGCCGCTCTGACATTGCTCATCCATATATTTAGATATTCTTAGTTCCATTCCTTTACTTAGATTTGTGTGTATTGGGTATATGTTGTGAAATTGTTAGATATTACTTGTTAGATATTACTGCACGGTCGGAGCTAGAAACACAAGCATTTCGCTAAACCCGCAATAACATGTGCTAAACACGTGTATGTGACCGATAAAATGTTATTTTATTTTGTTTTAATTTGGAGATATGGGATCAGAGAATAACAATGTTCTATTTCACACCAAGGCTTGGTGGTTATCGAGGGGGAGTGTTGGAAAGATTTTTCGCATTGAAAGAGGATCTGTTGTCATTCACAATGGATGTGAAAAAATGGACTTGGTGTCGGACTTGTGTGTCCTTGACTATGTAACAGACATATTTGGGAAACTGAAACAAATCATGCAGTCGAAAATACAAAAACATTCTACAGATGAGTTTCCAAATCAGTGGATTCAGAGGAAATAATAATGATTGGAAAGTCTTTCAAAAGCGAACCATGCCCCCTTCCCACGTCTGTGCATGTTTATTGACAGAAAACAGTATCATTAAGTGTCCCACACAACTGATGTCTTCTCACATCCAACGCTCAGAGGAGCAGTTTGGGACCTACTTCCCAATTCGATTGACTGTGATCCTGGCGAAATCGTGAAGAGGGCACGACAAAGCCTATTCCCCCTCAGGAAACTAAAAAGATTTGGCATGGGTCCTCAGATCCTCAAAAGGTTCTACAGCTGCAACATCGAGAGCATCCTGACCGGTTGCGTCACTGCCTGGTACGGCAATTGCTCGGCTTCTGACTGCATGGCGCTACAGAGGGTCGTGCGTACGGCCCAGTACATCACTGGGGCAAAGCTGCCTGCCATCCAGGACCTCTACATCAGGCGGTGGCAGAGGAAGGCCCTAAAAATGGTCAAAGACCCCAGCCACCCCAGTCATAGACTGTTCTCTCTACTACCGCATGGCAAGCGGTACCGCTTTTTGTCCTAGACTTGGCACTCGCCAAAAAGGCTTCTCAACAGTTTTTACCCCCAAGCCATAAGACTCCTGAACAGGTAACCAAATGGTTACCCGGACTATTTGCATTGTGTGCCCCCCCCCCCCCCCCCCAACCCATCTTTTACGCTGCTGCTACTCTCTGTTTAACTTATATGCATAGTCACTTAAGTTATACGTTCATGTACATACTACCTCAATTGGCCCGACCTACCAGTGCTCCCGCACATTGGCTAACCGGGCTATCTGCATTGTGTCCCACCACCCGCCAACCCCTCTTTTTACGCTACTGCTACTCTCTGTTCATCATATATGCATAGTCACTTTAACCATACCTACATGTACATACTATCTCAATAAGCCTGACTAACCGGTGTCTGCCTATAGCCTTGCTACTCTTATTTTCAAATGTCTTTTTACTGTTGTTTTATTTCTTTACTCACACACACACACACACACACACACACACACACACACACACACACACACACACACACACACACACACACACACACACACACACACACACACACACACACACACACACACACACACACACACACACCTTTTTTTTCTCGCACTATTGGTTAGAGCCTGTTAGTAAGCATTTCACTGTAACGTCTACACTTGTTGTATTTGGCGCACGTGACAAATAAACTTGGATTTGATTTGAATCGAACAGCTGATCGAATGCATTCAAATGATGTGCGACTGTCGACCACGCCCCCTGACTTTGAGAAGTTCTGACGTAACATGCATCAAGCACACCGATCTCATTAGTGGTGGTGAGACAAGATACTGTACATTATGTCAGACTAATTTGCAAATTGACTGTCATAGCCCAACATTAAAAGTACGTGATGGTGAGTTGAGAAAACAATCAGAAATACTGTTCATGTTTTTCAATTGACTGTTATAGCCCCAAATAAAAAAGTTAACATTGGCTATTAATTACATAATTGTTTTCTCATGGTTGGGGTCTCGACAATTTTCAGACATCAAAATGGGGTCGTAGGCCAAAAAAGTTTGGGAACCCCTGAGTTAATACAATGTTTTTACTAAAATAATAACAGTGTTATTACACAGGAATAGAGAGCAATACCATTGTTTTCCTAAAGTTTGCATATATGTCACATGGATTTTTACAATGGTGGAAACTCTCTCCAACCAATGCTTACAACAATCGTATGCTTTTAAATCCATGACGGGGAGTGTGCAAGTACACACTTCTGGAAAAGAGTGCCTTAAAGCACAACTTTATGTACCTTCATGAAGTTGATTATTCCCTCCCTGGTGTTCCTGTCACTGTTTCATTCATTGATTCATTCATTCATTTACTCTGTCATGTACCTTCTTGAGATTGATTATTCCTTCCCTAGAGTGCCTGTCATTGTACATTCATACATTTATTCTTTAATGAATGAATGAATTGATTCATTCACTCTGTGTACCTTCTTGAGACTGATGATTCCCTCTCTGGTGTCTCTGTCTGTGGCGATGGAGAACACGGCCGCTCCTTCTGAGTTGATGATGCTGTACTTGATCGCTGCGTTTACGCCAAGGTCCTCATCATTGGCTTTAATCTTCCCTACTGGCTTGCCCACCTGGGCTGACTCGGGGACGTACAACTGGTAATTTTCTGTGGATCATGAACATAACAATACAGACATTGTTTGCATCTCAAATGGCACCATATACCTTAGAGTGTACTAAATAGGGATTAGGGTGGCATTTGGGACAAAGGCTAAGAAACAGCTTAGCATCACTAGTTGGTTCCATATTTTGGGCTGATTTTCCAAATGATGATGTATTTTACCTGTGTCACCCTGAATTGACTTCGCAGAATGGAATTGTTACTAAATGCCTTTTGATATCAAGTCAGATTGCTTGAATCAACGTTTAGAGCTACAATGTGTCTGAGGGCACTTGAATAGAATTTACTTTGACTTGGACTCTAAAAGAGATGTGATTATTGAACTATAATTTTACAGTACTGATGTTCAGTGTTCTTACATATTTATTCAGCCAGCATGGCATTTGATGAGATAGATTTTGAGATCAAATGTCATATCAATATATGATTATTATTACATAGGATAGATAAAATATATATATAAAATCAGAATTCACAATTGGTAAAGTTTTACTCAATGCTATTCTCATCTAACTAATGTATGTTGAGCATCTGCTAATTATTAAAGATTGACTTCCTGACAGTCAATTAAAGCTGTTTAGTTTTTCTGTAATTAAGCTCAATCCATTTGAGTGAGGAGGAGTGTATTTTGTTTCTTTAATAGATATATGAGAAATCTCCATTTGTAATTGGCCTGCTAAAAATACTCTCAAATTGACATTGTGCCAGTCACATGACATATCTGAGAAGCACTGCTGTTTTATTAAACAAAGGAATTAGTATTTAGCGGAAATAGACAGTCGATTTCTTAGATACTGTTAAGCCATTTTTAAAATCACGTTCCAAGTGATATGGAGTAACTGGGCAACGTTCAGTAAATGGTGTGAAACGTTGCTGATATAAATTCCACAAATAAAACTGACGTGATTCCTTATTACACATGTCAGCTTTGTTCTTTCTCTCTGAATGCTCTACGTTTGCCTGCTGAAAACAACCCTGGTGTCTATACAGTACTCACTTTGCGGGAACTTGGGTGGGTTGTCGTTGACGTCGGTGAGGGTGATGTTGATGGTGGTGGATCCAGAGAGTCCTCCAACCGATCCAGCCATGTCTTTGGCTTGAACGACGACAGCATAGTGTTCCCTCGCCTCCCGATCCATGCTGGCTAAGGCAGTCCTGATGACTCCTGGACAGGGGGAGAAGAATATAAATAATAGAAGAGTACCAATGTTACTACACTCTTAAAAATAAAGGTGCAAGTTGGAAACAAATAAGGTTCTTGAGAACGATTCCATAGGGGATCCATTTTAGGGTCTCTGAAGAACCATAAATGGGATGGTTCTTTGAATAACCACACAAAAATCCCAAACCAGAAATGTTTCAGCCCTTGAGGATCTGAATTGAATAGCCTTGGTGTAGGTTTTTAACCCATTCAAATGAATTTTAGAGTTAGCAGTACTACCCCTGACAGTGTTTCCTGGTGGTGGAGACATGGTTGTTGTATTCTTTGAGCCTTCACCAAGTGAGGTCCGAGGTGAATATGTTGTCATTAAAATTTAATTGTTTAAGACAATACAAGACCTGTGTGGTTCAGTTGGTAGAGCATGGAGCTTCCATCGCCAGGGTTGTGGGTTTGATTCCCACGGGGGACCAGAATGAAAATGTATGCACTCACTACTGGCATTTGTTCTAGATAAGAGTGTCTATTAAATTACAATATATTTTTGTACATATTTCATAAGGCCTTCTTTTGAGGGTCTAGTTTTACCCTAATACAGTGAGCTGAAACTCATAGTTTACAGGCCTCATCAGGCCTGCAAGTCACATTATGCTGGCTTGAAAAGTGATGTGCAATTTCTATTGAAATTCAGACAGAATGGGGATTTCCACCATTTTGAATTTGTATTCACCCGCAATCTGTATTCAGAATGACTGCCAGGGTTGGGGAGACTTAGACATGAGACTACCTTAACACATTCACATCCTTGTACTATACAGTGCCTTCAGAAAGTATTCAGACCCCAAGACTTTTTCCACATTTTCTTAAGTTACAGCCTTCTAAAATGTATTCAATAAAACGTCCTCAGCAATCTACACACAATACCCATAATGACAAAGCAAAAAAAATGGAAATACCTTACTTACATGAGTATACAGACCCTTTGCTATGAGACTCGAAATTGAGCTCAGGTCCATCCTGTTTCCATTGATCATCCTTGATGTTTCTAAAACTTGATTGGAGTCCACCTGTGGTAAATTCAATTGATTGGACATGATTTGGAAAGTCACACACCTGCCTACATAACGCCCTACAGTTGACACTGCATGTCAGAGAAAAAACCAAGCCATGAGGTCGAATAAATTGTCTGTAGAGCTGTTAGACAGGATCTGGATGACAAGATCTGGAGATCTGCTAGACAAGGACCTGCTAGACATGAGCTGCTAGACAAGATCTGGAGAAGAGTACCAAAAAATATCTGCAGCATTGAAGGTCCCCAAGAACACAGTGGCCTCCATCATTCTTAAATGGAAGAAGTTTGGAACCACCAAGATTCTTCCCAGAGCTTGCCGCCCGGCCAAACTGAGCAATCAGAGGAGAAGGGCCTTGGCCAGGGAGGTCACCAAGAACCCGATTGTCGCTCTGACAGAGCTCCAGAGTACCTCTGTGGAGATCGGAAAACCTTGCAGAAGGACAACCACCTCTGCAGCACTCCACCAATCAGGCTTTTATGGTAGATTGGCCAGACGGAAGCCACTCCTCAGTAAAAGGAACATGACAGCCCGCTTGGAGTTTGCCTAAAGGCACCTAAAGACTCTCAGACCATGAGAAACAAGATTCTTTGGTCCGATGAAACCAAGATTGAACTCTTTGGCCTTAATGCCAAGCATCACGTCTGGAGGAAACCTGGCATCATCCCTACGGTGAAGCATGGTGGTGGGTGTGCCACAACGCTCCTCATCCAACTTGACAGAGCTTGAGGGGATCTGCAGAGTAGAATGAAACTCCCCAAATACAGGTATACCACGCTTTTAACGTCATACCCAAGAAGACTCGAGGCTGTAATTGCTGCCAAAGGTTAGAAAAATTAGAAAAAATTCTAAAAACCTGTTTTTACTCTGTCATTGTGGGGTATTGTGTGTTTATTGATGAGGGAAAAAACGAGTTAATATTTTTTAGAATAACATAGCGTGGAAAAAGTCAAAGGGTCTGAATACTTTCCGAAGGCACTATATTTAGTGCAATATCAAAATGCGCCATTGAACAAATTCGGTTTTGGTGTGAATGAAATTTGGTGCCAGCAGAGTACAAGTGTCTAGACAGGCCACATTGACATTTTAAGATTGACACAGAAAGTATGATAGATAATAACAATCAAAGTTGTGATTTTGATAAAATGTTGAAATATCATTAAAATGATTTCAACATATGTATTTTGAAATACATTTCAGAATTAAGTAGTTTAACGTCATATAGCATTGTTATTTGACTTGTTCTAAGCTCAAATATGCCAAATGTATGATTCATCTGGTTGTTGTTTTTGAAGTGTTTAGTACTACATGTGTACAAACACACCACAGACACACGCGGGTGTGCGTTGATTTCTGTGATATGTGTGTACACACACGTGTGCTTGTGAGAGTGGGAGAGAAAGATGGAGAATGCAGTAGCAGGCCTCACTTGCAATTAACATATTAGATTTGCTTATGCTGTATACAAATCAAATCATATTTTATTGACCACATACACATATTTAGTAGATGTTATTGCGGGTGTAGGGAAATGCTTGTGTTCCTAGGTCCAACAGCGCAGTAGTATCTAACAGTTCACAACAATAAAGACAAATCTAATAGTAAAATAATGGAAATGTTTAAATATTTGAACTAGCATTGTCGGAGTGGCAATGACTAAAATATAGTAGAATACAGGATATACATATGAAATGAATAAAGCAGTATGTAAACATTATTAAAGTGACTAGTGTTCCATTATGAAAGTGGCCAGTGATTCCAAGTCTATGTATATAGGGCAGCATCCTCTAAGGTGCAGGGTTACGTAACCGGGTGGAAGCCGGCTAGTTAAGGCCTCGAGATAGAAGCTGTTTTTCAGTCTCTCGGTCCCAGCTTTTAATGCACCTGTACTGACATTGCCTTTTGGATGATAGCGGGATGAAAAGGCCATGGCTCGGGTGGTTGATGTCTTTGATGATCTTTTGTCCTTCCAGTGACATCGGGTGCTGTAGGTGTCCCGAGGACAGTTAGTTTGCCCCCGGTGATGCGTTGGGCAGACCGCACCACTCTCTGGCAAGCCCTGTGGTTGCAGGAGGTGCAGTTGCTGTACCAGGCAATGATACAGCCCAACAGGATGCTCTCAATTGTGCATCTGTAAAAGTTTTAGGGGTCAAGACACATTTCTTCAGTCTCCTGGGGATGAAGAGGCGCTGTTGCACATTCTTCACCACACTGTCTGTGTGGGTGGACCATCTCCGATCATCAGTGAAGTGTACGCCGAGGAACTTGAAGCTTTCCGCCTTCTCCACTGCAGTCCTGTCGATGTCGATAGGGGCGTGCTCCCTATGCTGTTTCCTGAAGTCCACGATCAGTTCCTGTTTTGTTGATGTTATTTTCCTGGTACCACTCTAACAGGGCCCTCACCTCCCCTCTGTAGGCTGTCTCGTCATTGTTGGTAATCAGTCTCCAAACTTGATGATTAAGTTGGAGGCGTGAGTGGCCACACAGTCATGGGTGAACAGGAGGGGGCTGAGCAGGCACCCTACCGGACACCATTCTTTCTTCCGAAGAATCCCGGAAGTCCCCAACGCCTGCATTTCCGAGAGAATCTGAAGTCACCCAAGTTCCCTCGGGATTCATCGGGGACTGGTGACTCGTCTCCTCCAGAGCCCATGCAGCTGGGCAGGGCTAGATTGTCTCATAATGAACATTTACACAGGCTTTTCTCCAACAGTTGCCTGAATTGTGGTAATGTAGGACATTATATGCCCACCTGTCCAGTAAAAGACCAGGCTCATCAGTAGGTACGAGTATGCCGGTGGGCCATACTGGAAGTCTCCAAACTCTTATTACTCGTACTCCTCACCATGCTATCCTGCTGTGAGATGAACGGTCAAAATCTCTCCCGGTGCTCATTGACTCTGGGGCTGACAAGAGCTTCATGGATGCTACCCTGGTATCTGAGCTGGGTATCTCCACACAACCCCTCTTTATTCCCATGGACACCAGAGCATTGGATGGACACTCAATTGGCAGGGTCACTCACAGTACGATTCTCAGCGGCAAGCTCCTGCTGGCCTCTTTCAACCACTCCATGTTCCTCACCACCCCAGGTCCTATATGTCGCTGGATTTTTTTCACTGGTCTCCTCCCATCAAATGGAAACACCACCCTCCTTACGGTTGTGGATAGGTTTTCCAAAGCCACACTTTTCATTCCCCTTTTCAAGTTGCCCTCAGCCAAGGAGACGGCCCAGCTTATGGTGCAGCACATCTTCCGGATCCATGGACTTCCGGTCGACATGGTCTCCGATTGTGGTCCTCAGTACTCGTCCAGTTTCTGGAAGGTATTCTGCACCTTGATTGTGTCGTTGGCCAGCCTGTCCTCCAGGTTTCATCCCCAAACCAGCAGCCAGTCGGACCTGGAGACGACTCCTCGCTGCCTCGTCTCTGCCAACGCCACCACCTGGAGCCAGCAACTCGGCCACTGGTCTCTCGCCCTTCGAGTTTTCTTGGATTACCAGCCCCCGCTCTTCCCTGAGCAAGAGGAAGAAGTCAGCATACCCTCGGCCCAGATGGTCATCCGCGCTGTCGGCGTACCTAGAAGAGAGCTCGATCCGCTCTTCTTAAGGCCACCTCTAGGTATCGGCAACAGGTGGACCACCACTGGACCCCGGCTCCTGCTATCGTCTCGGGCAGAGGGTATGACTCTCCACTCGGGAGCTGCCCCTCAGGGTGGAGTCCCATAAACTTTCCCCCTGCTTTATCAGCCCTTTCCCCATCTCTAAAATCCTTAGCTCCACTGCTGTTCGTCTTCTGTTGCCCTGCACCCTCCATATACCTCCCACTTTCCATGTCTCTAAGATTAAACATCTGTCTCACAGCCCTTTGTCTCCTGTTTTCTATTTGTCTGTTACCAGTTCGCCTTGTTTTGTCAGGTCTTACCAGCGTGTTTCCCATTTCTCCAGTTCTCTAGTTCTTGTTTTCTCGTCTTCCCGGTTCCGAACTTTCTCCCTGCCCTGAGCCTGCCTGCCATTCTGTCCCTTTTTGACTCTGCCTTGGATTTCGGACCTCGGCCTGCCCTCGACCTGCCCTTTTGCCGGCCCCCTTGTTATAATAAATATTCTGAGAACCGAACCACGTGCCTCCATCTCAATCATATCCTGAGTCGTGATACAAACATTTAAGAAAGTTATTTTTGCAGTGTACTGTATGAATACCAATGTTACTACTGTACTATAGAGCTAAGGCCATAAAGTACAGTAATAAGGCCATCCTGGACAGGAGGAGAACATGTTGTTACCAATGTATACCAATGTAACTAATGTATTGTATGACTATGTAGTCCTGGTGATTCCTGGACAGGGGGAGTTAAATAGAAGAATACCTATTGTCAATAGGGGGTGCTGTTAGCACTATTTTTTTTGACATTGCCAAATTAAACTGCCTAGTAGTCAATTCTTGCTCGTACAATATGCATATTATTGTTATTATTGGATAGAAAACACTCTCTAGTTTCTATAACCGTTGGAATTATGTCTCTGAGTGGAACAGAACTCTATCTACAGCACTTTCCCTGACAGGGAGTGAGATTTCAGAAATCTTGGCCTCTGGTCCCAGGTCAGTTTTAATGTCCCTGTGAATGCTATGAGGATACAAACACTGCCTACACCTTCCTCTAGATGTCAGTAAGTGGTGACAATTTGAATGGAGTCGATTGCGCAATCAGGGCCTGTATAAAACAGAAAAGACCGGAAGTAGCTTTCTTTTGGATCCTGCGCTGGACGCATGAAGGGCGTCGGACCGACCCCTTTCCAAGCCTTGGTTTAGCCAGTAATATATCGCCGGTCATGTTTTTACTTGTTATAGGTGTTAAAAACATCATAAGGTAGTTAATTTAAACCGTTTTATAGCAATTTATATCCGTTTAGTGCGATTTTGAGGCATTTATTTGTGACGCTCTTCCATGAGCTGGGCACGTTTCCTGTACATACCGAACGTTATTGGCCATTTCGACGGGACAAGAGGACATCTTTCGACCAAAAGACGATTAGACCGGAGAAAGGATACATTGCCCAAGAATCTGATGGAAGAACAGCTCACAGTAAGAACTATTTATGATGATAAATCGCTGTTCTGTTGAAAAATTTTAAACGCATATATCGCCATTTTGTTATGTGTAGCTTCGCTTTGGCGGACCCGGTATTGCACAGTAAGGATAATTTTAGAAATGTAAGTCAGCGATTGCATTAAGAACTAATTTGTCTTTCGATTCCTGTCAACCCTGTATTTTTTAGTCAAGTTTATGATTAGCTATCGATTAGACTAGATCACTCTCAAAGATAGCGCTCGACATTTTCAGGCCAGTTTTGCTACTATTCTCATTGTATAACCACGGTTTTTTGTGGCTAAATATGCACATTTTCGAACAAACTCTATATGTATGTTGTAATATGATGTTACAGGAGTGTCATCGGAAGAATTCTGAGAAGGTTAGTGAAAAAATGAATATATTTTGGTGATCATAACGTTATCGCTCCCGTTGCCTTGGATTCATGCTGGGGTAACGTTTGCACATGTGGTATGCTAATATAACGACTTATTGTGTTTTCGCTGTAAAACGCTTAGAAAATCTGAAATATTGTCTGAATTCACAAGATCTGTGTCTTTCCATTGCTATGCTTTGTCTATTTTTATGAAATGTTTTATGATGAGTAAATTGGTAATACACGTTGCTCTCTGTATTTATTCTAGTCGAGTTGTGATGGTGGGTGCAATTGTAAACTATGATTTCTACCTGAAATATGCACATTTTTCTAACAAAAACTATCCTATACAATAAATATGTTATCAGACTGTCATCTGATGAGGTTTTTTCTTGGTTAGTGGCTATCAATATCTTTATTTGGCCGAATTGGTGATAGCTACTGGTGGAGAGAAAAAATGGTGGACAAAGAAAAATGGTGTCTTTTGCTAACGTGGTTAGCTAATAGATTTACATATTGTGTCTTCCCTGTAAAACATTTTAAAAATCAGAAATGATTGCTGGATTCACAAGAAGTGGATCTTTCATCTGGTATCTTGGACTTGTGATTGAATGATATTTAGATGCTACTATTTACTTGTGACGCTATGCTAGCTATGCTATTCAGCTTTTTTACTGGTGGGGGGTGGGGGGTGCTCCCGGATCCGGGTTTCTGACTCGGTAGAAGTTAATATTTTACTGTTTGGAGACCCTTTATTCGATTTTTGACATGCATGTGTTATTTCTATTGTTAAGTGGGGAGAAGTGCCGATGGAAGCAACATATCTGCACTGTAATGGAAAGCTGTATATTATACAGTAAGTTTTTTAATTATTAAGAGTAAAATACTCTGAAACGTTTCACTGCAGCATAATGTAAATGTTGGTGCATTGTGGGGAAATGTTGTGTCCGGGGAAATAATGGCTGTATTTCTAACGATACTGTAATTCTACCCCACAGAATACACTACCGTACTGTATTTATGGAGCGCCAAAAACCTTTTGAGCACTAGTGGGTGCATGGTGGTATTGTTTCTGGCTCATTAACACATTTTAAGGTGTTTTTTAAGATGCTATATTTTTGACATTGTGAGTGAGACTGCTGTACCAATTTAACTCCAATGTGGTTATAGTGCCCCAAAAACTTAAGATGTATAGGGGACAGAAAGGCACAGCAAGTCTCTATAGTGGCAGCAAGTCTCAAACCTTAAACGATATATCAGACTCTGGATTCTCTTCATTAACCACACCAAGCGTGGGGAGGATGTTCTAGGGTTGTGTCCTTCTATCTACCCAATTTTCTCTGTCTTGTATTTTCAGACTTGGGGACAGTGCTAGTAACAATGTTCCCCTAGTTCACAGACCACCCCGATACCTGAAGGACTGGGGACGAAGGAAAGGTAACAGTGGCTTGACTGTGGCCTGACCTGACTCCCGAGTCCACGGACCACCCCAGACCACCTCTCAGAACCACCTAACACAAACAACCCGCTGAGGCCCTCATCCAAATCTGCAATGAAATTATCAGACCTGGACCCCCCAATAACCCATCATGACCCTGACAACACACTCCAAACAGAAGGACTTTCCTCAGACGGCTGCTCATGGTTGCCTCCCCACTAGGGAATCCACCTATAGACAGCACAAGGTACGTACAGAGAACTGCCCCCACGGAAGTAATCGTACTGAACACACCCACCAACTGTTTGTGAGTGCTCCGTGGCGCGGTGGGTCTGGGCCCTGTTTGCTCCCTCTGTCTTCAAGCATCCGGCATCCAGCTTTGCCGCTGCATCGCTCCTCCTCCAACACCAACCCAGGCTGATGGACATGCCCTCCACCAACCCCAACCCCCTGCTCTCTCTTCATCCCTTTCCCCCTTCCTTCTTCTACATGTATAACTCTCACAGAACCAGACCAGAACCAGGAACCATTAATCACCACACCTGAAGAGGCACGGAGGAAGGACAAAAGCTCTAGACCTACACCCGGAGTGAGCAAGCCACAGGGGAGAATCATCACTGACTTCCCGGGATTTGTGCTTCCAGGTGTGTCTGTTCTCTCTGATTGTCCTTCCTCCACTCTGCAGATGCAACACCAGTCCCATTTCCAGCAACAGACCCAGTCAAAACACAAGAAGAGGCACGGAGAAGGGACCAAACAACAAACATTCACCTGGAGCGAGCAAACCGTAGTGCCACACTTGACCTCTGGGTCTAGGGCTCCCTTGTGTGTCTGCTTGCTCCTCAGGTTGTCCTTCCTCCCCTCCACAGATCCCGACCCAGCACTAGCCCCAGCCCCTGGTTCCTGTTTCTCCCAGCACCAGACCCAGCACAACCCCTGTTTTTTCAGCCCAGGTAGCCGCACGATTTCCAGTCTTGGTACCAACACCAACCCAGGTTTTTCCGGTCCCAGCCCCAAGACCAGCACCGACCAACCACAACTGGCACCTCCATCCAGCAACTGACTGCCCAGACTCCACCCCTTTCCCAACAAAGACACAAACACAATCCTAACCACTCCACCAGACCAACCATTAATGACTACATAAGTGATGGACTGAATATTGTTACCAGTTATTATTTGTTATTTTTTTATTCATTTTTTGCTGTTGTTGTTGCTGTTTGTTTTGTTTCGATTTGATGAACTTAAATTGGATAGATTGCTTATTGTTTGAATTGTTCATTATTTAGAATTTGAACTAAATTGTATTTGAAATGTAAACTTTTTGTGAAATACGGGAAAAAAATAAAAAAATTGACCTTAAAAGGTTGACATTTTGCCATGTCCTTTTGGGCTGTTTTGCCCTGCAGTTGCATTTGGAAACCTTTGTCAAAGGTCATGAACAGTCAAAGTCATGTTTTTTATGAAATTAGATGATATTTGGATGAAACCAGATAGAAGTATGATGACCAAAGTATGAAATATGACTGTTGCTTCTACATTGATAAAGTTTGATCATAAAGTTAATGGTCCCCTACCCCGTGTCAAACACTTGGATTCAGGAGGCATGGTTATTACGGGGATAGGGTGACATCTCTTACCTAATTTAAATAAGTACCTCCTTGTAACCAACATCGGAGAAGGCATGTTTGCGGAGGGCCATGGTATATATAGCTAGATACCCACTGTACTGGTGCCAAAAATTTGACTGTAGGGTGTCAGCAAATATAATTAAACATTTACACTATTCATCTATGGCAAAGATACTTATGTTTCCCTTTTCATCTGTGTCTGGTGCTAGCTAGTTACTAGATAGCTAGGGCTTGAGCCAGCATGGAACAAAAGGGGGGGAGGATCATTCAAAACTCTGACACATTTGTCATGTCAACACATCCGTCAGTGCTGCTGTGAAATGCATCACAAAAGACGTCAAATGAGAGATGTATAAAAAAAAAATTACATCGTTGATGCTATTTTAATGATTGAAGGGCTTTGTGTATCACGGCATTTGCTTGAGATGATTTGATGGCAACACTGCTCACTGCATCCAAGTTGCTTGACATAGGCGTTACAAAGAACTATCAGTCAAAGTGAGCTCATGAATATATGCTCCCTGCCCAATCAACCTGTCTTTTCAAACTT
The DNA here is from genome assembly GCF_045679555.1 of Salvelinus alpinus. Taxonomy (NCBI): domain Eukaryota; kingdom Metazoa; phylum Chordata; class Actinopteri; order Salmoniformes; family Salmonidae; genus Salvelinus; species Salvelinus alpinus. The sequence goes on from NC_092093.1 coordinate 79,482,567, forward strand.
CCTTGTAGTTTGCCATGAGAGAAACATTTATTTTTGTAAAATGTTAAGCATCTCTATCCCAAAAATATTATAGGTGATATTTTGGTCACTCAAAAGGCTATTTTACATGGGAATCAGATTGACTGTTCGGGACCTTTAAGGCCTCTAGAAGTGTAAGTGATATAAAACACAAATAATGAATCAATGTGGTGTCATTTATGTAAACACTTTACCTAGCAGCCAACCTGCTTGCACCAATCCCTTGTAATTATAGTAAAATACTGTGAAATACAAACCCCTCCCCTCAATGAATTTCATTCATCCATCCATCCATTCCAATTATAGTAGCATTTACTTTTCTAGAGTATAATACAGTCAATTGTACAGTGTTGTATTGTGTGTCATTACACGGTACTTGCTTTGATAATGTACTTATATTACAGTAGGTCTATTGTAATAAAAATAAATATTTGCCACGATCTGCCTGTAAGCTACTGTCAAATTCACGGCAACCCCTTTATACATGGTGGCAAAAGAGCCTGACCATAGGCTCTTTACATTACAGTAACTGATAATACCATTTTAGGAAATAGATTCAGAAGGGAGAAAGTTGGTGTGGAAGTCATTGAGTTAATATGCCATTACTGTCTAGGATGGAATTTGGAGAGCCTTGTTAAAAATAATCATACCGTTTGACAGTTTAAGATGCATTCATAATAATAGGCTGCTCCAATATCCTTACGATCTTGATTATTATTTCATTGCTTCTCCACTTTTCATTATATTTCAGATGACTATGCAACCGTTGTAGGAGAGAGAATGCAAACTTCCTGAAATAACCCATTCAATCATGTTTATCACTATGATAACGCAGGAATTAGCACCATGATCTTTTTATTTTTTATTATTTCACCTTTATTTACCTAGGCAAGTCAGTTAAGAACAGATTCTTATTTACAATGACGGCCAAACCCGGACGACACTGGTCCAATTGTGCGCTGCCCTATGGGACACCCAATCACTTCCGGTTGTGATACAGCCTGCAATCGAACAAGGGTCTGTAGTGACGCCACTAGCACTGAGATGAAGTGACATAGATTGCTGCCCCACTCGGGAGCCCCCCGAGTGGTGCAGTAGGTTACTCGGGTTAAACATAGGTATCCTGCATCAAAGCATTGCACACTACAGTAAATATAGTATAAAAGTAGAAAGGTAAGTTGATGTCACTACGAATAAAAAATGTGTTCTCAATGTAATGTTGGAGCTGCTGTACTATATTTAATTTTTCACACATTGAAAAGAGTACACAATCTGTTAAACAAACTTCCATTTTAGTCCATTAGCAGACGTGATTTATAGGAGCATTTTGGGATAAGTGCCTTGCTCAAGGGCACATCAACAGATGTTCTACCTAGTCAGCAAATTGATTTTAACCAGCAACCTTTTAGTTACTGGTTCAATGCTCTTTGGCTACCTGCCGGCTAGGCTACCTGCCATCCAGATTAGTGTGTGTGTGTGTGTGTGTGTGTGCGTGTGCGTGTGCGTGTGCGTGTGTGTGTGCATATTTCAAGTTATATTAGTCATATGTATGGGATACGTATGATATACTGTACATCGTCCAACGAAATGCTTACTTGCAGGTTCCTTCTCCAAAATGCAACAACAATAACAAATAATAAGACAAGAATACGAACATAAAGTAAATGGCAGAAGAATATAATTATACATTTTAGCATAAGAATAATACAGGAAGGCACAATTTATAGTCCAATATTTACAAGTGCATTGGGGAAGGGGGACGGGGGGAAAGTGTATGAATTGAGCAGTATGATAGTCTGGTAGCAGCAGTTGTGATGCGTGTAGCATGAATGTACAGTGTGTGTGTGTGTGTGTGTGTGTGTGTGTGTGTGTGTGTGTGTGTGTGTGTGTGTGTGTGTGTGTGTGTGTGTGTGTGTGTGTGTGTGTGTGTGTGTGTGTGTGTGTGTGTGTGTGTGTGTGTGATTGTGTGTGCATGTTTGCTAAGGTGCGTAAAATCAGAGCAAATGGCCAGTCCAGTTCAAGTCTTCAGCAGTCTGATGGCTTGTAGATACCACCAGGGTCAGAGACAGTTTCTATCAGACCTCATGCTCCGATACCGTCTGCCCGATGGTAAGAGAGAGAACAGCTTGTGGCTGGGGTGTGTGGGGTCCTTTGTGATGCTTCGTGCCTTCCTCAGGCACCGTTGAGTAAATTCCCTGGAGAGGTGGGAGCACGATCCCAGGGGTGTATTTGGCTGTCTTCACCACCCGCTGGAGGGCCTTGCAGTCATGGATGGAGCAACTCCCATACCAGGCCGTGATGCAACCGGTCAAAACGCTCTCGATTCTGCAGCGGTAGTATTTGTAGAGGACCCGGGGCGGCATGCCAAATTTCTTCAACCATCTTAGGAAGTAGAGACGCGGTCGCGCTCTCTTGACAAGAGTAATGGTGGTGGTGTTGGTCCAGGACAAGTCCTCAGTAATGTGGATGCCGAGGAATTTATAAATCATGACACTCTCTACTGCAGTCCCGTTGATGTGGATCGGGGCATGTTCCCTCCTCTGCTTCCTGAAGTCAACAATCAACTCCTTTGTTTTGCTGACATTGAGGGAGAGGTTGCCATCACAACACCACAATGCCAGTTCATTTACTTCCTCCCTATGATCGGACTCATCGTTTTTGGTTATCAGGCCTACAACCGTGGTGCCGTCAGCAAACTTGATGATGAAGTGGGTGTCGTGCAAAGCCACACAGACTTGTGTGAACAGTCCTACAGCAGAGGACGGAGGACACACCCCGGGAGGCCCCTGTGTTAAGAGTCCGTGTGGAGGAGGTGTGGTCTTTTCCATTTGCCAATCCTCACAGCCTGTGGTCTGCCCGTCAGGAAGTCCAGGAAGTCCAGGATCCAGTTACAGAGGGTGATGTCCAGACCCAGGACTCTGAGCTTGGTATCAAGCTTGGAGGGAATAATAGTGTTGAATGCTGAACTGAAGTCAATGAACAGAATTCTCACATAGGTGTTCCTCTTGTCCAGATGTGTTAAGGCTGTGTGAACAGCAATGGAAATGGCATATTCCATTGATTTGTTGGAGCGGTAGGCAATTTGGAGTGGTTCCAGTGTACATGGCATGCTGGCCTTGATGTGGGGCATGACCAGCCTCTTGAAGCACTTCATGATGATCGAGTTGAGCGTGAAGGGGGATAGTCATTTGGGCATGTACAGATGAAATCACACACTGTATGTGTATGTGTATGTGTATGTGTATGTGTATGTGTATGTGTATGTGTATGTGTATGTGTATGTGTGTGTGTGTGGGGTGGGGTTAAAGTGGCCCACTGTCTCGCCCCGCTGTACACTGAAACCAGATCAAGGAACTTGATTTACCATGTGTTTCCTGTTACCTCAGTTTTCATTCTCAATCTCTTTCTCTCTCTTGTTTTTCTGTTTCTCTCCCAGAGGCAAAACCCTAGAGCAACTGGTGAACTTGTGTTCTTGTGAACCTGTGTGTGAACTCTGTAACAGCAATCTACAGAACACAGCAGGGTCTCGCCTGTGATATAAAATCATTGATCAAGAAACAAAATGGTTGCTACTGAAGAGGAGTGTGTCCTAGGTTATTTGAAATCACAGCTATCAGTAACAAGGTTATAGGAAAAGATAAGCAGTCATGTGTGGTTTCATCAGTACAAGGCCCCTTGAATAATATGTCAATATAAAATTCAGTGACTGAGTCTGCAGGATTAGGGTTGTTTACTTTTAACAATATCAGGAACGTTCTCGGAGACAATCTGTAAATTCTTGGAGTAAAAGTGCAGTTTGTCTTGTTTTCTTTTTTCTTACTCAACCCCTTTTCTATGTACTTCTTCCTTGAGGGTAAAAAAAATACGTGTTTACTTGGTAAGGTAGTCTCTGCATGTGTAAGAATCCTCAAAGTAACAAACAAACAAAACAAAGGTCTGGAAAGAGCACATAACTAGTTACAATCTTCTCAGTTTCAAGCCCACCATTGCCATAAATCAAAATACATTAATGTGGAGAAGAAATGGGAAGCCGAAAGGCACCCACACATCAGACAGAGTTGCAATATTATGTGCATATCTAATGTAAGTATTTGCAATATGGTTTTACTATTTCTGAGCAAAATGTGTCTATTTGATTTTGGTAGGACAGAGACATTGTAGCAATTTATTCATGACTTATCCATGACCACTCCTACCTGTTTGAATATAAATAATGAAATGTTAATGAAAAATAGGCTGTTGCTTTCCAATACCAGTCCTGCTGGACATTGTTGATCTATAAAAAAAAGTATCCTCTTGTACTCTGATCGCATTCTAAGAGCAAAGCCATCTTAATATTCTAACTGTTTCAATGTTTCAAAAGAAAGGTGTTTTCATTACAATCCTGCCAGATATTGTTAATCTATAGATACACCTTTTTCCCTGTATCCTTATTCTATTGTATTCTTAGAATCCACTGATCATCAGCTGATCGGATTTTAAGAGGGAAGCCATATTTAGATTTTATCATGCACCATCACACCAAGTTTGGACAAAAGAGGCCCTACTAATGTTTATTTTCTTACAGCAATTCATTCTTTCCTCTCTTTTCAAGAAGATGTTACAGGCAGAAAATAATCCAACCCTCTTGCCTCGGGCAGAATAATCACTAGAAGTGGGTCAAGGAGCAATGCAGCCAACATTTTTACCATCCAATGGATATGGGAGGTTAGGTTAAATATTGGCTGTGTCCCAAATGGCACCCTATTCCCTGTTTAGTGCACTACTTTTAAAAATATTATAGCCTACCAGACATAACGAAAAATACATTACAGACAAAAATGTTAACCATTAACTTCTTATGGCTGCAGGGGCAGTATTGAGTAGCTTGGATGAAAAGGTGCCCAGAGGTGCCCAGAGTAAACTGCCTGCTCCTCAGTACCAGTTGCTAATATATGCATATTATTATTAGTATTGGATAGAAAACACTCTGAAGTTTCTAAAACTGTTTGAATGATGTCTGTGAGTATAACAGAACTCATATGGCAGGCAAAAACCTGAGAGAAAAAATCCAACCAGGAAGTGGGAAATCTTTTCAACTCATCGCCTATCGAATACACAGTGGGATACACAGTGGGATATGGGTCAATTTGCACTTCCTATGGCTTCCACTAGATGTCAACAGTCTGTAGAACCTTGTCTGATGCTTCTACTGTGAAGTGGGGCCGAAGGAGACTGGAATGAGTAAGGTCTACCATGAGCTGACCATGCTCTGACCATGCGCGTTCACATGAGAGGGAGCTCTGTTCCATCGCACTTCTGAGACAATGGAATTCTCCGGTTGGAACATTATTGAAGATTTATGTTAAAAACATCCTAAAGATTGATTCAATACATCGTTTGACATGTTTCTACTGACTGTTACGGAACTTTTGACATTTCGTCTGCTTTTAGTGAACGCGCTTCCGGACTTTGGATTTGTTTACCAAACATGCTAACAAAAATAGTTATTTGTACATAAATGATGGACATTACCGAACAAAAATAACATTTCTTGTGGAAGTGGGAGTCCTGGGAGTGCATTCCGACAAAGATCAGCAAAGGTAAGTGAAGATTTATAATGCTATTTATGACTTTTGTTGACTGCACAATTTGGCGGGTAACTGTATGGCTTCCTTTTGTGGCTGAACGCTGTTCTCAGATTATTGAATATTGTGCTTTTGCCGTAAAGCTTTTTTGAAATCTGACACAATGGTTGCTTTAAGAACAAGTGTATCTTTAATTCTATTTAAAACATGTATCTTTCATCAAAGTTCATGATGAGTATTTCTGTTATTTGATGTGGCTTTGCAATTTCTCCTGATATTTTGGAGGCATTTCTGAACATGGCGCCAATGTAAACTGAGGTTTTTGGATATAAATATGAACTTTATTGAACAAAACATATACAGTGGGGAGAACAAGTATTTGATACACTGCCGATTTTGCAGGTTTTCCTACTTACAAAGCATGTAGAGGTCTGTAATTTTTTATCATAGGTACACTTCAACTGTGAGAGACGGAATCTAAAACAAAAATCCAGAAAAGCACATTGTATGATTTTTAAGTAATTAATTTGCATTTTATTGCATGACATAAGTATTTGATACATCAGAAAAGCAGAACTTAATATTTGGTACAGAAACCTTTGTTTGCAATTACAGAGATCATACGTTTCCTGTAGTTCTTGACCAGGTTTGCACACACTGCAGCAGGGATTTTGGCCCACTCCTCCATACAGACCTTCTCCAGATCCTTCAGGTTTCGGGGCTGTCGCTGGGCAATATGGACTTTCAGCTCCCTCCAAAGATTTTCTATTGGGTTCACGTCTGGAGACTGGCTAGGCCACTCCAGGACCTTGAGATGCTTTTTACGGAGCCACTCCTTAGTTGTCCTGGCTGTGTGTTTTGGGTCGTTGTCATGCTGGAAGACCCAGCCACGACCCATCTTCAATGCTCTTACTGAGGGAAGGAGGTTGTTGGCCAAGATCTCGCGATACATGGCCCCATCCATCCTCCCCTCAATACGGTGCAGTCGTCCTGTCCCCTTTGCAGAAAAGCTTCCCCAAAGAATGATGTTTCCACCTCCATGCTTCACAGTTGGGATGGTGTTCTTGGGGTTGTACTCATCCTTCTTCTTCCTCCAAACACGGCGAGTGGAGTTTAGACCAAAAAGCTCTATTTTTGTCTCATTAGACCACATGACCTTCTCCCATTCCTCCTCTGGATCATCCAGATGGTCATTGGCAAACTTCAGACGGGCCTGGACATGCGCTGGCTTGAGCAGGGGGACCTTGCGTGCGCTGCAGGATTTTAATCCATGACGGCGTAGTGTGTTACTAATGGTTTTCTTTGAGACTGTGGTCCCAGCTCTCTTCAGGTCATTGACCAGGTCCTGCCATGTAGTTCTGGGCTGATCCTTCACCTTCCTCATGATCATTGATGCCCCACGAGGTGAGATCTTGCATGGAGCCCCAGACCGAGGGTGATTGACCGTCATCTTGAACTTCTTCCATTTTCTAATAATTGCGCCAACAGTTGTTGCCTTCTCACCAAGCTGCTTGCCTATTGTCCTGTAGCCCATCCCAGCCTTGTGCAGGTCTACAATTGTATCCCTGATGTCCTTACACAGCTCTCTGGTCTTGGCCATTGTGGAGAGGTTGGAGTCTGTTTGATTGAGTGTGTGGACAGGTGTCTTTTATACAGGTAACGAGTTCAAACAGGTGCAGTTAATACAGGTAATGAGTGGAGAACAGGAGGGCTTCTTGAAGAAAAACTAACAGGTCTGTGAGAGCCGGAATTCCTACTGGTTGGTAGGTGATCAAATACTTATGTCATGCAATAAAATGCAAATTAATTACTTAAAAATCATACAATGTGATTTTCTGGATTTTTGTTTTAGATTCCGTCTCTCACAGTTGAAGTGTACCTATGATAAAAATTACAGACCTCTACATGCTTTGTAAGTAGGAAAACCTGCAAAATCGGCAGTGTATCAAATACTTGTTCTCCCCACTGTACGTATGTATTGTGTAACATGAAGTCCTATGAGTGTGATCTGATGAAGATCATCAAAGGTTAGTGATTCATTTTATCTCTATTTCTGCTTTTTGTGACTCCTGTCTTTGGCTGGAAAAATGGCTGTGTTTTTCTGTGATTTTGCGGTGACCTAACATAATTGTTTGTGGTGCTTTCGCTGTAAAGCCTTTTTGAAATCGGACACTGGGGTGGGATTAGCAAGAAGTGTATCTTTAAAATGGTGTGAAATACTTGCATGTTTGAGGAATTTTAATTATGAGATTTCTGTTGTTTGAATTTGGTGCCTTGCACTTTCACTGGCTGTTGTCATATCAATCTCGTTAACGGGATTGCAGCCAGAAGAAGTTTTAACATGTACATTACAAACATATACAGTATACAATTAATTCGCCTCCCGGTCAATGTTGCCTAAGGCAGTCCTGATGACTCCTGGACAGGGGGAGAAGAATATAAATAATAGAAGAGTACCAATGTTACTACACTCTTAAAAATAAAGGTGCAAGTAAGAAACAAATATGTTTCCTGAGAACGATTCCTATGGGGAACCATTTTAGGGTCTCTGAAGAACCATAAATGGGATGGTTCTTTGAATAACAACACAAAAATCTTTCAGCCCTTCAGGATCTGAATTGAATAGCCTTGATGTTGGGTTTTAACCCATTCAAATGAATTTTAGAGTTAGCAGTACAACCCATGACTGTGTTTCCTGCTGATGGAGACATGGTTGTTGTATTCTTTGAGCCTTCACCAAGTGAGGTCCTAGGTGAATATGTTGTCATGAAAATGTAATCATTTAAGACAATACAAGACCTGTGTGGTTCAGTTGGTAGAGCATGGAGCTTCCATCGCCAGGATTGTGGGTTTGATTCCAGTATGAAAATGTATGCACTCACTACTGGCATTTGTTCTAGATAAGAGTGTACTAAATTACAATATATTTTTGTACATATTTCATAAGGCCTTCTTTTGAGAGTTTTACCCTAATACAGTGAGCTGAAACTCAGAGTTTACAGGCCTCATCAGGCCTGCAAGTCACATTATGCTGGCTTGCAAAGTGATGTGTAATTTCTGTTGGAATCCAGACAGAATGGGGATATCCATCATTTTGAATTGGTATTCACCCGCAACATGTATTCAGAATGACTGCCAGGGTTGGGAAGACTAAAACATGAGACTACCTTAACCCATTCATATCCTTGTACTATATAGTGCCTTCAGAAAGTATTCAGACCCTAAGACTTTTTCCACATTTTCTTAAGTTCCAGCCTTCTAAAATGGATTCAATAAAAAAATGTTCTCAGCAATCTACACACAATACCCATAATGACAAAGCAAAAACAAAAAATGGATATACCTTACTTACGTAAGTATTCAGACCCTTTGCTATGAGACTCGAAAATGAGCTCAGGTCCATCCTGTTTCCATTGATCGTCCTTGAGATGTTTCTAAAACTTGATTGGAGTCCACCTGTGGTAAGTTCAATTGATTGGACATGATTTGGAAAGTCATCCACCTGACTACATAATGCCCTACAGTTGAGTGCATGTTTAGAGCAAAAACCAAGCCATGAGGTCGAAGGAATTGTCCGTAGAGCTCTGAAACAGGATTGTGTCGAGGCACAGATCTTGGGAAGGGTACCAAAACATTTCTGCAGCATTGAAGCATCACTAACTTTAAACATCAGCTGTCAGAGCAGCTTACCGATCACTGCACCTGTACACAGCCCATCTGTAAATAGCACACCCAACTACCACATCCCCATATTGTTATTATTATATGATTATTTTGCTCTTTTGCACCCCAGTATCTCTACTTGCACATCATCATCTGCACATCTATTCACTCCAGTGTTAATGCTAAATTGTGATAATTTCGCCACTATTGCCTATTTATTGCCTTATCTCCCTAATCTTACTACATTTGCACAACTTGTACATAACTTTTTTCTATTGTGTTAGTGACTGTATGTTTGTTTATCCCATGTGTAACTCTGTGTTGTTGTTTTTGTTGCACTGCTTTGCTTAATCTTGGCCAGGTCGCAGTTGTAAATGAGAACTTGTTCTCAACTGGCCTGCCTGGTTAAATAAAGGTGAAATAAAAAGAAAAGAAGATCCCCAAGAACTCAGTGGCCTCCATCACTCTTAAATGGAAGAAGTTTGGAACCACCAAGACTTCCTAGAGCTTGCCTTACTTCCAACAGGACAACGACCCTAAGAACACATCAAGACAACGCAGGAGTTGCTTCGGGACAAGTCTCTGAATGTCCTTGAGTGGCCCAGCTAGATCCCGGACTTGAACCCGATCAAACATCTCTGGAGAGACCTGAAAATAGATGCTTGAGCTTGAGAGTATCTGCAGAGAAGAATGGGAGAAACTCCCCAAATACAGGTATGCCAAGCTTGTATTTTTGTATTTTACATTTATTTAACTAGGCAAGTCAGTTAAGAACATATTTTTTTTTTCAATGACGGCCTAGGAACAGTGGGTTAACTGCCTTGTTCAGGGGCAGAATGACAGATCTGTACCTTGTCAGCTAGCGTCATACCCAAGAAAACTTGATTCTGTAATTGCTGCCAAAGGTGCTTCAATGAAGTACTGAGTAAAGGGTCTGAATACTTATGTAAATGTGATATTTCAGAATTTTGTTTTTAATATATTATTAAAATGTAGAAAAAAGTTTTTTCCTTTGTAATTATGGGGTATTGTAGGTAGATCAATTTTGTAACGTAACAAATTTCACAGGGTCTGAATACTTTCTGAAGCCACTGTATATAGATCCAGAAAATTATGTCATGGCTTTAGAAGCTTCTGATAGGCTAATTTACATAAATTGAGTCAATTGGAGGTGTACCTTTGGATGTATTTCAAGACCTACCTTCAAACTCAGTGCCTCTTTGCTTGACATCATGGGAAAATCAAAAGAAATCAGCCAAGACCTCAGGAAGAAAATTGTAGACCTCCACAAGTCTGGTTCATCCTTGGGAACAATTTCCAATTTCCACGTTCATCTGTACAAACAATAGCACGCAAGTATAAACACCATGGGACCATGCAGCCGTCATACCACTCAGGAAGGAGACACATTCTGTTTCCAAGAGATGAACGTACTTTGGTGCGAAAAGTGCAAATCAATCCCAGAACAACAGCAAAGGACCTTGGCCATAATGACCATCGTTATGTTTGGAGGAAAAAGGGGGAAGCTTGCAAGCTGAAGAACACCATCCCAACCGTGAAGCACGGATGTGGCAGCATCATGTTGTGGGGGTGCTTTGCTGCAGGAGGGACTGTTTCACGTCACAAAATAGATGGCCTCATGAGGATGGAAAATATGTGGATATTTATTTTATTTTATTATGCAAGTCAGTTAAGAACAAATTCTTATTTTCAATGACGGCCTAGGAACAGTGGGTGAACTGCCTTTTTCAAGGGCAGAACGACAGATTTTCACCTTGTCAGCTCGGGAATTCAATCTTGCCACCTTGCGGTTACTAGTCCAATGCTCTAGCCACTAGGCTACGCTGAAGCAACATCTCAAGACATCAGTCAGGAAGTTAAAGCTTGGTCACAAATGAGTCTTCCAAATGGACAATGACCCCAAGCATACTTCCAAAGTTGTGGCAAATTGGCTTCAGGACAACAAAGTCAAGGTAATGGAGTGGCCATTACAAACCCCTGACCTCAATCCTATAGAAAATTTGTGGGCATAACTGAAAAAGTGTGTGCGAGCAAGGAGGCCTACAAACCTGACTCAGTTACACCAGCTCTGTCAGGAGGAATGGGCCAAAATTCGCCAAACTTATTGTGGGAAGCTTGTGGAAGGCTACCCGAAACGTTTGACCCAAGTTAAACAATTTAAAGGCAATGCTACCAAATACTAACTGAGTGTATGTAAACTTCTGACCCACTGGGAATGTGATGAAAGAAATAAAAGCTGAAATAAATCATTCTCTCAACTATTATTCTGACATTTCACATTCTTAAAATAAAGTGGTGATCCTAACTGACCTAAAACAATTTTTACTAGGATTAAATGTCAGGAATAGTGAAAAACTGAGTTTAAATGTATTTGGCAAAGGCGCATGTAAACGTCCGACTTCAACTGTATATATATATATACACATAGTATAAAAAATACAATAGACACACATTTACACACACACAAAAATAAGAAACAATTCAACTGAAGAATAATAATGTGTGGGTGTGTGTCATAGTGTGTGCTTGTGATTGTGCATTCATCAGTTACACATACTTGGGCCCTGGTCAAAAGTAATGCACTATATAGGGGATAGGGTGCCATTTGGGAGGCAGCCTCATCTGTCACCCAGGAGAACGGATCAAGTAGTCCAGTTGTCTGTGCTCTCTGATCTCCACACTACCGTAGCATTCCATTTCAAAGAAAAGAGATAGACGGCTTTAAGCACACAATAGATAAGAGGATGCTGTGCTGGCGGGCCAGTAGCTTTGACTACCAGGGGCAGAATGCAGAAAGAATTTATCGTCACAATGGGTAGGCCTTGTGTATGCCAAAGTATAAAGTCAAAGAGACATTTTTCTGTATTTATTGCACAGGCTACCCTTGGTGGCATAACACACATTCAATACGTTGATAGCCCATCTTGTGAACTGTTCTAGATCATCTGGAATCTGGAAATAATGTAAACTTTCAAAATGTACAGCATGCATAGCTGGGTAAGCAAACTAGATAGGAAAGGAATGAATGTTTGATTTCACCTTAGCCCAGTACTTGTGCATGAAATAACCTTAACCTTTACTGTTCATTCCTCTTCAAAAGTACCTCATGTTCTTATCCCTTACAGAACAACCACATGAATTTGACATGTGATCTTATGTTAATCTCATAACATGTAACATGTAAAAGCAACATGTGATGACATGAAACGACACGTGAAAAATCTGAGCATGTGAAATAAAAGTGGTATCTGGGGCTGGAAACTTCAACACGTGACAACATTTTAATGTTTTTCACATGTAAAATTGCAATTCCACATATGGGATTTTTATTTATTTATAAGGGATGTAATAAAATGGTATGGGGGTTTTAATAAATCTTCTTAGATGTAAAGTCCCCTGTTTATCGGACCTGCGTGGTTCTGGTACCTGTTCCAACCGACATCAGTTATAAATCGACCATAGATCAAAATGGCTTGCATTGAGTGGTAGCCCTGATTCTCACGGACACAGTAGTATATTTTCGATGAAATCTGAAACCACCTGAAGCTGGGATGTCCCTCCTACCATTTCATTCGCTCTTTCGACTGTCCATCAATCCCTGGCTGAACCCTATATCACAGCTACTGACAAAGGACATGCATGCAATCCTTACATCGTAGCACAGCAGGGGAGAATGGTTTCATCACTGTAGCAAATTCAGAGATCGATATATAGCTGTGGATATAAAATAATTCATTGATTTTTAAGCTCTGTGATACGTTCACAGGAATGGGGGCAGATGTTTTGATCAAGCGATTATTCTCTAACACTAAACATACAAATATGTATTTTACAGTTATAAGGACGGTGAAATTTTATTATTATACTACATTTAGAAAGCATATGTAATTTCAAGCGTTACTCATACAGTTTTGTTGAATAGGAAATACATCATCAAATACTTGCATATTTCTATCATGTTTGTGCTGTGTAATTGAGCTTGTGTCCTCAAAAATGACTACAACGCAGCAATTTATAAAACATTTTACCAAAATGGTTCGATTTTAACTTGGAGTATGCAGCATCGCTTAGGGGGAGTACTTACGTTACATTTTCGATTACATTTAGTTACATTTAACTGTTAACTTCTCACGAGTCACCAACCCTGATCCGGTAGCACCCCCCACCCCCCACCCCACTGAGTAGCATAGCTAGCATAGCGTCACAAGTAACTTGTAGCATCTAAATATCATTAAATCACAAGTCTAAGACACCAGATGAAAGATACAGGTCTTGTGAATAAAGCCACCATTTCAGATTTTTAAAATGTTTTACAGGGAAGACACAATATGTAAATCTATTAGCTAACCACGTTAGCAAAGGACACGATATTTTTACTCCCAACAGCTTTTTCCTGCGTCAGTAGCTATCACTAATTCGACTAAATAAAAAAATATATAGCCACTAACCAAGAAACAACTTCATAAGATGACAGTCTGATAACATATTTATGGTATAGCATAGTTTTTTTTTGGAAAAATTTGCATTTTTCAGGTATAAATCACAGTTCTACATTGCAGCTGCAATCTGAAATAGTGCTGAGAACAATTACAGAGACCAACGTCATATAACGAATTACTCATCTTAAAACATTTCAGAAAAATACACAGCGTACAGATATTGAAAGCCCAACATCTGGTGAATCCAAACAATATTTCAGATTTATGAAATGTTTTATAACGAAAACAAAATGTAGCGCTAAATTAGCATAGCTATACCAGGCAGATTCGGCTAGGCGCCCACGGCCAGTTCACATGCACAACAGATATGATATAACATCGTAAATTGGGTCTTACTATGGCTGATCTTTCATCAGAATGTTGATCAAAGTGTCCTTTGTCAAGATGAGTCGTTGGTTCCGTTCAGAATTGTTCCTTGCCCACTCCATTTAGCACAGGTACCGGTCGAGTGGCACGGATCTCAAACGTAAATAAATTCAGACAACGGAACACCACAAAACTCCCGAAAAAATTCAAATAATCTGATTAAACTATATTGAAAAAACATACATTACGATGATCTGGTCACATGTATCAAACAAACTTCGAGACGGAGATAGTTTTCATCCATAATGGCCGCACAAAAGAAGACAATCGCAGCTAAAAGTCGCACGATTTAGACAACCGGAAGTTGTCGGTCACGCCAAAGAATTAGCTCTCATTTCACGTCAGTCCCAGATAAACAAGATATTTTTCCTCTGACGTCCTCTTGACACCCAGAGGAAGGCCAATGAGGTGTGTTTCGGGTCATAGGGGGCACGACCATATATAGGCAGAGCGTTGAAGCTGGCATACACATCTTGCTTTTTTCTTCTTGGTCATGGAAAGTGCTGTCAAATGACTTCTGTATCACTCAGAGACAAAATTGAAACGGTTTTAGAAACTAGAGATTGTTTTCTTTCCAATGGTATTATTTATATGCATATAGTAAGAGCAATAATTGAATAAGAGGCAGTTTAATCTGTAGAGCAAATTATGCTAATGGGAAAATAGCACCCCCTGTATTCTCAAGAAGGTAAGTGGTACGCTGTTCAGCAAAAATAGTGTAAACATCTTTAATCAGTATGATTACATTTGACATGATCACCTCTCTCTCTGTCTCTCTGTCTCTGAGGACCTGGGCCCTTGGACCATGCCTCAGAACTACCTGGCCTGATGACTCCTTACTGTCCCCAGTCCACCTGGTCGTGTTGCTGCTCCAGTTTCAACTGTTCTTGCTGTGGCTATGGAAGCCTGACCTGTTCACCGGTCGTGCTACCCTGTCCTAGACCTGCTGTTTTCAACTCTCTAGAGACAGCAGGTGCGGTACAGATACTCTGAATGATCAGCTATGAAAAGCCAACTGACATTTACTCCTGAGGTGCTGACTTGTTGCACCCTCTACAACCACTGTGATTATTATTATCTGATCCTGCTGGTCATCTATGAACATTTGAACACCTTGGCCATGTTCTGTTATAATCTCCACCTGGCACTGCCAGAAGAAGACTGGCCACCCCTCATAGCCTGGTTCCTCTCTAGGTTTCTTCCTAGGTTCCGGCCTTTCTATGGAGTTTTTCCTAGCCACCGTGCTCTACACCTGCATTGCTTGCTGTTTGGGGTTTTAGGCTGGGTTTCTGTACAGCACTTTGTGACATCAGCTGATGTAAGAAGGGCTTTATAAATACATTTGATTGACATGCATTGGTGGCTCTGTATAGGCAATTTAGGTTCCAAGATATTAACTGGAACCAGGTTATTACTTAACCTGGGGTCCTTAAGAAACAGAAAATCTTGGCAAATGGCCACGCTTTCCATTAAACCAATACAAAGACGGACGATCTGACCTTTACAGTGGCTTTTTCATGATTTACTCATTCACTGAATATTGTTTAGAAGTAGTGAGTACAGCCCCACAATGAACTATGAAATGTCTCTTGGCTCTGGATATTCTGCACTTTTCCATCCAGCTAGTGTGTCTGAAAATGAATCGTCAGCCTCCTCCCAATGACGGTCGGAAATCTGTCAGGAAGACGGAAAATGGACGAAACTCACTAGACATACCACTTCTACAACAACAACAGCAACAATTAAAGCTGCAAGAAGCATTGCCGGGGTTCAAGCTGTGGTCCACTATGCCACCATCAGGACAAATTGGACACATTGCCCTAGGGTGTGACACTTCTGTACTCATTTACATTTTAGTAATTTAGCAGACGCTTTTATCAAAAGTAACTTAGTAGTAAGTGCATTCATTTTCAAACTTTTATTTTTTCATACTGGTCCCCCGTGGGAATCGAACCCACAACCTTAGAACTGCAAGTGTCATGCAAACGCCGTTGCAAGCGCCATGCTCTACCAACTCCATACCACAGTTGGCAAATGTTAGAACTCAAAATCAACCAAATCATGCAAAATGCTTTTGATATATTTTGGACAAATGTTTATGATATTGACTACTTTAAAAGTCTCCTCCGCGCAGCGCTAGCTGTGCCACCAGAGTCTCTGGGTTCGCGCCCAGGCTCTGTCGCAGCCGGCCGCGACCGGGGGGTCCGTGGGGCGACGCACAATTGGCCTAGCGTCGTCCGGGTTAGGGAGGGTTTGGCCGGTAGGGATATCCTTGTCTCATCGCGCTCCAGCGACTCCTGTGGCGGGCCGGGCGCAGTGCACGCTAACCAAGGGGGGCGGGTGCACGGTGTTTCCTCCGACACATTGGTGCGGCTGGCTTCCGGGTTGGAGGCGCGCTGTGTTAAGAAGCAGTGCGGCTTGGTTGGGTTGTGCTTCGGAGGACGCATGACTTTAGACCTTCGTCTCTCCCGAGCCCGTACGGGAGTTGTAGCGATGAGACAAGATAGTAATTACTAGCGATTGGATACCACGAAAATTAGGGAGAAAAGGGGGTAAAATTTATTTAAAAATAAAAAATATAAAAATTAAAAAAAAGTCTCCTCCTGAACCGCTGGACCGATCGGAACCAAGTTTAGTACAGTTGAAGTCGGAAGTTTGCTGTTGTTCTGGGATTGAGTTGCACTGTTCGCACCAAAGTACGTTCATCTCTAAGAGACAGAACGCGTCTCCTTCCTGAGCGGTATGACGGCTGCGTGGTCCCATGGTGTTTATACTTGCGTACTATAGTTTGTACAGATGAACGTGGTACCTTCAGCGGTTTGGAAATTGCTCCCTAGGATGAACCAGACTTGTGGAGGTCTACAATTTTCTTTCTGAGGTCTTGGCTGATTTCTTTTGATTTTGCCATGATGTCAAGCAAAGAGGCACTGAGTTTGAAGGTAGGCCTTGAAATACATCCACAGGTACGCCTCCAATTGACTCAAATGATGTCTATCAGAAGCTTCTAAAGCCATGACATCATTTTCTGGAATTTTCCAAGCTGTTTAAAGGCACAGTCAACTTAGTGTATGTAAACTTCTGACCCACTGGAATTGTGATACAGTGAATTATAAGTCAAATAATCTGTCTGTAAACAATTGTTTGAAAAATGACTTGTCACGCACAAAGTAGATGTCCTAACCGACTTGCCAAAACCATAGTTCGTTAATAACAAGACATTTGTGGAGTGGTTGGTTGAAAAACTAGTTTTAAGGGCTCCAACCTAAGTGTATGTAAACGTCCGACTTCAACTGTAGCATCTATGGATGCACGTCTTTAAATGCATCATTTTCCAAGATTCTAGTTAAAACAACATGAATCAATGAGCTTGCATGAACGTTTTGTCCTATCCATCAGCGCCGCCGTGCGGCCAAACTCAACCATACTCTACAGGTTAGCTAGCCTCACCTCCCTGAGTGTGTGTGCCAAATTTCATCACTAAGTCAAACAGATCAAGAGATATAAACATGTGCCTGTTATAGCGGAAGGTAGCCTAGTGGTTAGAGTGTTGGACTAGTAACCGAAAGTTTGCAAGATTGAATTCCCGAGCTGACAAAGTAAAAATCTGTCGTTTTGCCCCTGTACAAGGCAGTTAACCCATTGTTCCTAGGCCATCACTGATAATAAGAATTTGTTCGTAACTGACTTGCCTAGTTAAAATAAAGGTTAAAAAAAGTAGCGTCACTGTGTGTTCGATCGAAATGTGCTTACATATGTTGAGGCTTGACAGTGTTTGTAACATGTGTACCCATTTTTCTCACAATACGAAGGTCCTTGTCTGATTTGCATTCATTTATGTACGAGACCACACCCATGTGAATGCTCATTGATCAATAGCGGCCATGTTGTTTTGTCACAAGTCTGGAAAATATTGCATTGCGAGACCTTGGTCCATAAATGCCACATGTCAAGTTTCATGCTGATCAGTCAAATCAGTACTAGAGGAGTAGCATTTTAAGTAATTTTCACAAAATTCTAAATGGTTAATGGTTTCATCAGGGAAATCTGTTCCTTGTGAGGAGAGGGACCTATGAACTACATTTCATGACTCTAGGTCACACGTGGTGAGAGCTGATCTTTCAAAATATGCCTTTTCATTCGCTTGTTATAGCTCTACCATGTGGCCAATTGGCATGGTATTGCATGAGAGGGTGTGGCCCTTGGGCCTTTACCATGTTGCTAAGTTGCACAGTCATGGGCCTTTTCATCTCACAGGAATTTGATTTTTTTCACCAAAACTACAGTAATAGGAACAATAAAAATAACAATAATGAACTGGAACAAATACAATAGGGTTTCACAAGCTTTACTGCTTGAACCCCTATCCATTACTGCTAGCACTAAACCTTAGATATACAATCTTAAAAGGATGCTTAAATAGGCTTATGGAAGAATCAAAAACAGTTGTTTACACCATAATATTTCTAGAACACATGCATTCAATAGATGTGTAACTATACTGCGAGAGACAATTGCGACAGTTCTGAATATTTCACTAAATTACATACTCTGGATGTGATTCCCTCCTAAATGGCCAAATGTGTTCAGGGGAATATCCTACAAAACACAACAAAGACAAAGTGCATATACTTCCTCCAAAATGTGGTACTATAACAAAAACGCACCACCCTGAAAGGTGCCTTGACAGTTTGACATAAGAATGATCCTTGAATCGCCTCCTCTACCGATTTCCTTTAGCTTACATCCATCCCTGATAGTCTGGGCTAGGTCTCAATGGAACAAGCCCGTTAATTTAGAAAATAATTGAAAAAGAGCTGTCTTGCTTGAACCCAGGGCTATTTGAGTGAGTGAGATGGTTAGCCTTTACTTCAACCCCCACCAGTCTATTAGAGTTGATACCATCACAATATACACCTCTATGTCTGGCTGGAAACTTCTAAAGGAGGACAATCTCCAGGGTGAACAGAAAGGATTATGGCGAGATTATCAAAGCTTTTCTCCTGCTCTCGCCTGCTTCAGGGGCCCTTGATTTTGTGGTCCACAGTGCAATCCTTTGTATGTCTCTTGTTTTTATGATCCTAAGATCCTTCAGACAAACTAATTGCTTAAAGTGCCATACTGCGAGAAAAACAAATCATATTTTTTTGTGGTTCTGTGGTTTAACAAATAAAAACAATTATCAGATGGAACAAACTGTGGACATTGATCTTTGAATTGACAAATCTGCATGGATCTTCAAGAGTCTTGGAGAACAGGAACCTTTTAAATGATGAGACTAGACAGGACTTCTCACTCCTAATTTTCTTGTTACATCTTCACGGTTTATTCAAGCCTTCAAATAACATATTTGAAAGTTTTGTTATGCATCTACCCACATGCCTTCAAACTTCTGCTAAACCAAAAATGTAAAGACATAACATAAAGGATTGCCAGATACAGTGATTTAATGAACAATACTCTTTTGTTTAAAGAAAAACTACATTGTAGTTACAATTCAACAACCTTTGCAGACAAAAGGCTAACCAGGAGATATAACGCATTGAGTGTACTACACAATTTTCTTTCTTTATAAAGCATTCATGTACATTACACAAATTCCAATTTGACCTCAGTATATATACACCTGTTCTGAAAGGCCCCAAAGTCTGCAACACCACTAAGCAAGGGTCACCAACAAGCAAGTGACACCATGAAGACCAATGAGCTCTCTAAACAGGTCAGGGACAAAGTTGTGGAGAAGTACAGATCAGGGTTGGGTTATAAAAAATATCCCAAACTTTGAACATCCCACGAAGCACCATTAAATCCATTATAATTTTTTTTAAAGAATATGGCACCACAACAAACCTGCCAAGAGAGGGCCACCCACCAAAACTCACGGACCAGGCAAGGAGGGCATTCATCAGAGAGGCAACAAAGAGACCAAAGATAACCCTGAAGGAGCTGCAAAGGTCCACAGCCGAGTTTGGAGAATTTGTCCATAGGACCACTTTAAGCCGTACGCTCCACAGAGCTGGGCTTTACAGAAATGGCCAGAAAAAGCCATTGATTAAAGAAAGAAATTAGCAAACACGTTTGGTGTTCGCCAAAAGGCGTGTAGGAGACTCCCCAAACATATGGAAGAAGGTACTCTGGTCAGATGAGACTCAAATGTAGCTTTTTGGCCATTAAGGAAAAGGTTATGTCTGGTGCAAACCCAACACCTCTCATCACCCCAAGAACACCATCCCAACAGTGAATCATGGTGGTGGCAGCATCATGCTGTGGGGATGTTTTTCATCGGCAGGGACTGGGAAACTGGTCAGAATTGAAGGGATGATGGATGGCGCTAAATACAGGGAAATTCTTGAGGGAAACCTGTTTCAGTCTTCCAGAGAATTGAGACTGGGACAGAGGTTCACCTTCCAGCAGGACAATGACCCTAAGCATACTGCTAAAGCAACACTCGAGTGGTTTAAGGAGAAACATTTAAATGTCTTGAAATGGGCTAGTCAAAGCCCAGACCTCAATCCAATTGAGAATCTGTGGTATGACCTAAAGATTGTTGTAAATGTTGTGTAAATCAAATGATACAAATCCCCCAAAGTCAATTTTAACTCCAGGTTGTAAAGCAACAAAATAGGAAAAATGCCAAGGGGGTGAATACTGTACACCACGTTGACTGTGCCTTTAAACATCTTGTAAAATTCCAGAAAATTATGTTATGGCTTTAGAAGCTTCTGAAAGACTAACTGACATCATTTGAGTCATTTGTCAAAGTAGGCTATTATTTCTACACTTTGTGTCAGGCATTGTCTGTACAAAATCTTATTGAGAGAGGTTACCTACATTTTGAAATAGTGTCTGAATAGTTGTTTGCATTTTTACATTGTTACAGAAGAAAGAATCCTTTTCAATCACATGTGACTCGTTTCAGGAAACAACGTGTATGTCGAGCTTCCCTACTTCACAGGAGAGGCATTTGAACATAAAAAATGTTTTTTTATCAAATGCGTTTTTTTGGTAGAAATGCCTTCTGGAACATGTAAACTTTAATGTGCCTTAATAACAAACTTGTATGTCATCTGTAAATATGAATAGAATGTTGAAATTACGAGCATAGTGGGTTTAGCCACGGAATAAGATAAGAACATTCCCACTAGCCATGATTGGCTGAGAGAATGGATGGGCTGGACATGCCGAAAGATGAGTTCGGATTGGTCTGCCGCGAAGCACGCTTATGTCTAAAACATGAGGTGCTCAGTATGTGTAGGTAATCCTTTCTAACTATGCTTTTTTTAAGAACTGCAAATGTGTTGCTAATGCACTTTTGAAATCAGTGAAATTCCCAGTGGAAGAAGAGCATGATAGCTCAGGAGATGAAAAAATTCAGGCGGTTAATTGCAAATACAGTTCCTTGCAAAAGTATTCATTACCCATAGCATTTTTCCTATTTTGTTGCATTACAACCTGTAATTTAAATGGATTTTTATTTGGATTTCATGTAATGGATATACACAAAATAGTCCAAATTGGTGAAATGAAATGAAAAAAACTACTTGTTTCAAAAGATTCCAGAAAAAGAAAAACGGAAAGTGGTGCGTGCATATGTATTCACCCCTTTTGCTATGAAGCCCCTAAATAAGATCTGGTGCAACCAATTACCTTCAGAAGTCACACAATTAGTTAAATAAAGTCCACCTGTGTGCAATCAAGTGTCACATGAGCTCAGTGTATATATATACCTGTTCTGAAAGGCCCCAGATTCTGCAACACCACTGTTACATTCCCCAGTTTCTGTGTTGTGGTTTGTGTATTTGTATGTATTTCAGGAAATGGCTTCCTGGAATCCTCCAAGCAGCTGATTGGTCGACTCCATGGCTAATTGGAGCTGACCCCGCCCCCTCGTCAGGATACAGCTGTATCCCATTAGACTCCTTCTCTAGCTATAAAAGCCAGTGTTCTGTTGTTCAGAAGAGGAGATGATTGCTGAGAGAAGAGAGATGAGGGTGATATCCTGTGTTGGTTGTTGTTAGGAGAGAGATGATTAGTGTGTCCTGTGTTGGTTGAGTGAGAGAGCTGATTGGTTGTGTCTGTTGTGTGTCAATAGGACGCAGTGGTTTGATTATTGAAATTGTTTTGTTATTCTGTTGTTCCCAGGGGGGGAGGGGAAGGCACCTAGGGAGTGCTTAGGCAAGAGGCCTGCGGGCATGCATAACCCGTAGTAGTTTACTGTCTATGAACACTAGTTAAGACCTGGGCGGACCACCCCCTGTATTTTGGTTAGTGCACCAGGTGGTGCTAGTTAGGTAAGTAGTGGGTAGGCAGGTAAGGTAGGAGAGTGGGCTTTGATATTTACTTTCTTTGCTTTGGTTCTGTCCAGCCCTTTTTCCCCCAAATTACCGTGTGACGGAATACATTCCCTGTAAACGGTAATTCTCTGCCTTTTGTCATCCTTACTTGCACCTACAGTCCCATACCTCTTTCACTCCACGGGGAGTTGAGTTGTAGTAGGGTGTTGCGTTCCCTCTTCCTAGAGGCGACGTAACAACCACTAAGCAAGGGGCACCACCAAGCAAGTGGCACCATGAAGACCAAGAAGCTCTCCAAACAGGTCAGGGACAAAGTTCTGGAGAAGTACAGATCAGGTCTGGGTTATAAAAAATATTAGAAACTTGGAACATCCCACAGAGCACCATTAAATCCATTCTCAAAAACGTATGGACCAGGCGAGGCAACAGAGAGGCACAAAGAGACCAAAGATAACCCAGAAGGAGCTGCAAAGCTCCAATGTGGAGATTGGAGTATCTGTCCACTTTAAGCCGTACACTCCACAGAGCTGGGCTTTACGGAAGAGTGTCCAGAAAAAAACCTTGCTTAAAGAAAAAAATAAGCAAACACATTTGGTGTTCGCCAAAAGGCATGTGGAAGACTCCCCAAACATATGGAAGAAGGTACTCTGGTCAGATGAGACTAAAATGTAGCTTTTTGGGCATCAAGGACAAGACTGTCTGGCGCAAACCCAACACCTCACATCAGCCCGAGAACACCATCCCCACAGTGAAGCATGGTGGTGGCAGCATCAGGCTGTGGGGATGTTTTTCATCGGCAGGGACTGGGAAACTGGTCAGAATTGAAGGAATGATAGATGGTGCTAAATATAGGGAAATTCTTGAGGGAAACCTGTTTCAGTCTTCCAGAGATTTGAGACTGGGACGGAGGTTCACCTAACAGCAGGACAATGACCCTAAACATACTGCTAAAGCAACACTAGAGTGGTTTAAGGGTGTAAATATTTAAATGTCTTGGAATGGCCTAGTCAAAGCCCAGACCTCAATCTAATAAGAATCTGTGGTATGATTTAAAGATGACTGTACATCAGCGGAACCCATCCAACTTGAAGGAGCTGGAGCAGTTTTGCCTTGAAGAATGGGCAAAAATCCCAGTGGCTAGATGTGCCAAGCTTATAGAGACATACCCCAAGAGACTTGCAGCTGTAATTGATGCAAAAGGTGGCTCTACAAAATATTTACTATGGGGGGTGAATAGTTATGCATGCTCAAGTTTTCAGTTTTTTGTCTAATTTCTTGTTTGTTTCACAATAAAACATATTTTGCATCTTCAAAGTGGTAGGTATGTTGTAAATCAAATGATAAACCCCCCCCAAAAAATCTATTTTATTTCCAGGTTGTAAGGCAACGAAATAGGAAAAATGCCAAGGGGGGTGAATACTTACGCAAACCACTGTATACGTAGGGAGTCGAAAAGAGAACAAACAAAAGGCTGTCTCTTGTCTCTGGATTACACACGCAACCATGGCATCCCTGACAGAGAGGGATAAGCGTATATCCATGTATACAGGTAAACATATATATACGTTTCTAATTTGGTTAGAAAGTCATTTTCATTGCAAGTTAAAGCGTACTGTTAGCTAGCTAATGTTAGCTGGCTGCCTCGCTCGCTAATGTTACATGTATAATCTGTGTAGTAATGTGATTTGTATCTCCGAGCCATTTGCATTGCTAGTTTTAGCCTAATGTTAGTTAGCTGGCTAACATTGAACCTAGTTGGTTAGCTTGAGCTACCTGTAGATTCATGCAAGGTAGTAACGTTATGAGTTGGGATTATGGTTCATTGTTTAGCAAGCTAGTAACCATTTCACACAACCGCAAGGCTCTCCAGGGGGTGGTGCCGTCTGCCCAACGCATTACCGGGGGCAAACTTTCCACCCTCCAGGACACCTACAGCACCCGATGCCATAGCAAGGCCAAAAAGATCATCAAGGACCATCATCCACCCGAGCCACTGCATGTTCACCCTGCTATCATCCAGAAGGCGAGGTCAGTACAGGTGCATCAAAGCTGGGACCGAGAGACTGAAAAACAGCTTCTATCTCAAGGCCACCAGACTGCTAAACAGCCATTACTAGCACATCAGAGGCAGCTGCCTATAGAAATAGATTAGGAATAACACTTTTAGAAATGGATCACTAGCCACTTTAATAATGTTTCCGTGTCTAGCATTACTCATCTCATATGTATAATCTGCACTCCACACTGTTCTATGGTATCTTAGTTACTTTTAAATTGTGTTTACATATTGCATCACCCATTTCATATGTATATATTGTATTGTATTCCATACTACACCACTGACTGTTAAACAGCCATCTCCAACACATCAGAGGCTGCTGCCTATAGACATACGTAGATTAGGAATCACTGGCCACTTTAAGGAAATGAAACACTAGCCAGTTTAATAATGTCTCCGTATCTTGCATTACTCATCTCATATGTATAACCTGTACTCTATACTATTCTACGGTATCTTAGTCACTTTAATTGTGTGTAAATATTGCATCACTCATCTCATATGTATATACTGTATTCTATACCATGCCACTGTATCTTAGTCAAATGCCGCTCTGACATATATGTATATATATTCTTAATCCATTCCTTACTTAGATTTACGTGTATTTTGGGTATATGTTGTGAAACTGTTAGATATTACTTGTTAGACATTACTGCACTGTCGGAGCTGGGAGCACAAGAATTCCACTACACCCGCAATAACATCTGCTAAACACATGTATGTGACCAATACAATTGATTTGATTTGTATCCTGTGAATGTGATGAATAAACTTTGATTTCATTTCATATAGTGTGTGTTTACCAGAGATGGTCATGTGAAGAAAAACATGACCTGCACCAAAGTCAAATTAGGATATTACGTTAGATCTACGAGACCGTGTCTAAGTTCTAAAATGATCTTGTAGAATGCCCTGCTTATATTTTGTCACAATCACAAACGTAAGCTATTTTCTTTAATTAGCTCACCATTAAATTGTCAATAATGATCTTGTTGTGAGTTTATTTTCCTGTAATAACAAATACAAATTAGCTAAAGTTAAGACCTTGTCAGCTATGTGATATGAAGCTACCAGCTTGGCACACCTGTATTTGGGGAGTTTCTCCATTCTTCTCTGCAGATCCTCTCAAGCTCTGTCAGGTTGGATGGGATTTGCTGCACAGCTATTTTCAGCTCTCTCCAGAGATGTTTGATTGGGTTCAGGTTCTGGCTGGGCCACTCAAGGACATTCAGAGACTTGTCCCAAAGCCACTCCTGCGTTGTCTTGGCTGTGTGCTTAGGGTCGTTGTCCTGTTGGAAGGTGAACTTTTGCCCCAGTCTGAGCTCCTGAGCTCTCTGGAGCAGGTTTTCATCAAGGATCTCTCTGTACTTTGCTCCGTTCATCTTTCCCTCAATCCTGACTAGTCTCCCAGTCCCTGCCGCTGAAAAACATACCCACAGCAGGATGCTGCCACCACCATGCTTCACTGTAGGGATGGTGCCAGGTTTCCTCTAGATGTGACTCTTGGCATTCAGGCCAAAAATTTCAATCTTAGTTTCACCAGACCAGAGAATTTTGTTTCTCATGGTCTAAGAGTCCTTTTGGTGCCTTTTGGCAAACTCCAAGCGGGCTGTCGTGCCTTTTATAGAGGAGTGGCTTCCGTCTGGCCACTCTACCATAAAGGCCTGATTGGTGGAGTGCTGCAGAGATGGTTGTCCTTCTGGAAAGTTCCCCCATCTCCATAGAGGTACTCTGTAGCTCTGTCAGAGTGACCATCGGGTTCTCCCCCGATTGCTCCGTTTGGCCGGGCGGCCAGATTTAGGAAACATCTTGGTGGTTCCAAACTTTTTCCATTTAAGAATGCTGGAGGCCACTGTGTTCTTGGGGGCCTTCAGTGCTGCATACATCTTTTGCTACCCTTCCCCAGATCTGTGCCTCGACACAATTCTGCCTTGGAGCTCTACGGACAATTCCTTCGACCTCATGGCTTGTCAACTGTGGAACCTTATATAGACTGGTGTGTGCCTTTCCAAATCATGTCCAATCAATTGAATTTACCACAGGTGGACTCCAATCAGGTTGTAGAAACATCTCAAAGATGATCAATGGAAACAGGATGCACCTGAGCTCAATAGCACAGGGTCTGAATACTTATGTAAATAAGGTATCTATTTTTTTTATTTTGAATACATTTGTAAGGTAATGTGTGTATATACAAAGGAATGTAATACATTTTAGAATAAGCCTGTAATATAACAAAATGTGGAAAAATTCCAGTGGTCCGTTTGCACTGTACTCTCCTTTTTGGATGTGAAACATGGACAGTCTACAGCCTTTCACATAAAATGCCTCGGAGGAATTTTGAAAGTGACCTGACAGGACCGTACTCCATACTCAGAGATCCTGCAGATAACCAACTGCAGGATCATTGAGGCGTCCATCACACACCACCAACTTAGATGGCTCAGCTATGCCATCCGAATACCAGAGGATTGCCTGCCGCGAAAGATGCTATATGGACAGCACACATGCCTTTGTGTGCTCTGTCTGTGGAAGACAATGTGCATCCCACATTATACAATCATCAGCGAACCCACAAGTAAGTAAGCTTAACTATCTGCTGGCTAGCTATATTAGTGAATAATGGGGAAATGCTAGTTAGCTTTACCACTCTGTGTTAGTACGTTTTACTAACTTGCTTGCTCCTGGGTAGGTACATGATCATTACAAGTATACCTTATGTAAATAAATTGTTCTTGCATTACACTTGATTCGATTAGCCTTTGACCCATGTCATAATGGGTTTCTGTACAGCACTTCGAGATATTAGCTGATGTACGAAGGGCTATATAAAATAAACTTGATTTGATAACATAGAAATAAACAAATGTAAAATGACAGGTAGTTAATGAGAGGGTGTGCCTTGTTACAATTGTTGTTACCAGGTCCTAGCCTATTAATCAACCATGGTATTTCATCCGGATTCGATGGTAGTGGCACCTTGTACTTACATGTAAGGTCAGATTTTGGTTTAAGTTATTAACATGGTAATTCACAAGTGACTTTCAAACATGTAATTACAAAGCAGATACATAGTAGAAAAATAAAATGTGTAATAACATCAGTAATTACACATGTGGAATAAGCTTCTGCAAATGGATGTGCAATTACACATTCCTTGTTCCAATTGTGTAATAACTGATAGAACTACAACCTTATTACCATGTACGTACATAGTAACATCTATAAAACTATTAAGTTGTTACTACAGTTATTACTGTGTAGTTACATAGTAATAGGGGTAACTTAAAGTCAAGTTTTCGAGTTACGGGAAGAGATGGAGCTACCCGCACCCTGTAGAAAAAGAGGAATAAATCAAAAATGTAAGATTCAAGAAAAAATAGTGATGGTTAATTGTGTGAACAAGACGTATTCCCTTCCATCTAGCAGTGAGGGTTAGACAGTTTTGTGTTAACTACAAGGTAAATCATTTGACTGGTATAGGCTAGGTGACCGAGTGACAAAGTGACCGTGTTTAATTTGATCCAACAAGGTGAAGAACCTAATCCATGCTCTGAGAAAACCACCCAATCTGTGTCAGCTCTTTCAATTGAATCCCAGATCAGCTGAGAAATTAACCTACTTAAAATGCAGTGGGAACCGGGTGGTAGAAGGGTGGGTTCACCATCAGACTCAGAAACTCAGCAGTGTGCCATTTGGGACACAGACAGAGACTAAGCCAGTGAGCTGACTACACGCCTTAGTTAGCTCCCAGGGTAACTGTACTAATGATTGGAGAAGACGGGAGATATGACCCGGCTATTAAAAAGGAGAAATTATTTTTTGTCCTTCTGTTCTGCTAATAAAACATGTAATGCTAAGAAAGATCCCGCTTGCATTTTGAGCAGTTCAAAACTCACTCACTGTGCTAATCAAGTGAATCCATTTAACTTTTTATGACATGCCGTTGATTGATATGGTAATGGTTGGCCTACTTTTCTACAAATCAGGATTGGTTTTTCCTACTTTGTGTAAACTGTCATTGTACTTTTCACAAGATTTTCACCTGCAACAGAGCAATGTGACCTAAGGCACTCATACTGTTTGTAAACATTCAATCTATCATGCAATGTCTTATGAGAGTCGAGGATTATTCACATGAGAAGACTCCATGCCTGCAAAGAATGTTGTCATCATTAATGAAGTATGCAGTGACACACACAGAGATATACACTAACATTCAAAAGTTTGGGGTCACTTAGAAATGTCCTTGTTTTCATGAAAACACACATGAACTGAGTTGCAATATGAATAGGAAATATAGACATTGATTAGATTATAAATAATGATTTTTAATTGAAATAATAATTGTGTCCTTCAAACATTGCGGTAATGTTGAGAGATTTCATCACATGCTTCCTGAAGCACCCCCAACAAGTTTGATTGGCTTGATGGGCACTTCTTACGTACCATAAGGTCAAGATGTTCCCATAACAACTTTATAGGGTTGAGATCCGGTGACTGTGCTGGCCACTCCAGTATAGACATAATACCAGCTGACTGCTTCTTCCCTAAATAGTTCTTGCATAGTTTGGAGCTGTGCTTTGGGTCAATGTCCAGTTGTAGGAGGAAATTGGCTCCAATTAAGCGCCGTCCACTTGTATGGAATGGCGTTGCAAAATTGAGTGATAGCCTTCCTTCTTCTAGATCCCTTTTACCCTGTACAAATCTCACACTTTACCACCGCCAAAGAACCCACAGAACAGCACATTGGCTCCACCATGCTTAATTAACAGATGGATGAAACTCAAACAGGATGTACCAGTGACGAAAACCTGAACCAAACGGCTGGCACAGATGGCATCCTAGCCGCATCCTCAGAGCATGCGCAGACCAGCTGGCTGTTGTGTTTACGGACATATTCAATCTCTCTCTATCCCAGTCTGCTGTCCCCACATGCTTCAATATGGCCACCATTGTTCCTGTACCCAAGAAAGCAAAGGTAACTGAACTAAATTACTATCGCCCCGTGTCACTCACTTCTGGCATCATGAAGTGCTTTGAGAGACTAGTCAAGGATCACTGTCACCTGTCACCCAAGACACACTTCAATTTGCTTACCGCCCCAATAGATCCACAGGCGATGCAATCTCAATCGACCTGCACACTGCCCTATCCCATCTGGACAAGAGGAATACCTATGTAAGAATGCTGTTCATTGACTATAGCTCAGCATTCAACATCATAGTACCCTCCAAGCTCATCATTAAGCTCGAGCAGATTGTCTGTTGGTAAATTCAGAGTGTTTCACTCTCAGAGTGTTCAGAGAGCACACTGGAATCTCTGGCCGAGGAGTAGGGTTGATCTGAGCGTTCTGACCTAACAACAGCAGTCAAACACTCAGGCTAACCGGCTAAAATTGGCTAGATTGCGTGGTACTTCCAGACACAAATGAGGGAACAGCTCACTCTGATCATTTATCTCGCACTAGCAGAGCTGGTTAGGCTGTTTTTATGTTATCCAGAGTGTTGGTGACTACTGTTGGTGTGCTGTTGGTAATTTTATGACACTTTTTTTGCTAACGTTTACTGACACGGGCCATATTCAACAGGTGTTGAGCATTCATAAATTCGTCAGTTTTTCTGCACTCTGGCACATTCACACGAGTGCTCTAAAATCAGAGTAGATAGCCAGAGCGAATTTACCACCTTCGTCTATCGACAGTTGTCACAGTGAGATCATGAACATTCTATTGAAATGGTTACTTGCATAGTGGATTGAGTCTTTTTTTTGACTTGTAACTAGCTAGCTAAACAATGAACCATAATCCCAACATATAATGTCACTACCCTGCATGAATCTGCAGGTAGCTAACTAACCAGGTTCAATGTTAGCTAACATTAGGCTATAACTAGCACTGCAAATGGCTCTGAGATACGAATAATATTACTACACAGATCATACACGTAACATTTACATTTACATTACATTACATTACATTTAAGTCATTTAGCAGACGCTCTTATCCAGAGCGACTTACAAATTGGTGCATTCACCTTATGATATCCAGTGGAACAACCACTTTACAATAGTGCATCTAACTCTTTTAAGGGGGGGGGGTTAGAAGGATTACTTTATCCTATCCTAGGTATTCCTTAAAGAGGTGGGGTTTCAGGTGTCTCCGGAAGGTGGTGATTGACTCCGCTGACCTGGCGTCGTGAGGGAGTTTGTTCCACCATTGGGATGCCAGAGCAGCGAACAGTTTTGACTGGGCTGAGCGGGAACTGTACTTCCTCAGAGGTAGGGAGGCGAGCAGGCCAGAGGTGGATGAACGCAGTGCCCTTGTTTGGGTGTAGGGCCTGATCAGAGTCTGAAGGTACGGAGGTGCCGTTCCCCTCACAGCTCCGTAGGCAAGCACCATGGTCTTGTAGCGGATGCGAGCTTCAACTGGAAGCCAGTGGAGAGAGCGGAGGAGCGGGGTGACGTGAGAGAACTTGGGAAAGTTGAACACCAGACGGGCTGCGGCGTTCTGGATGAGTTGTGGGGGTTTAATGGCACAGGCAGGGAGCCCAGCCAACAGCGAGTTGCAGTAATCCAGACGGGAGATGACAAGTGCCTGGATTAGGACCTGCGCCGCTTCCTGCGTGAGGCAGGGTCGTACTCTGCGAATGTTGTAGAGCATGAACCTACAGGAACGGGTCACCGCCTTGATGTTAGTTGAGAACGACAGGGTGTTGTCCAGGATCACGCCAAGGTTCTTAGCACTCTGGGAGGAGGACACAATGGAGTTGTCAACCGTGATGGCGAGATCATGGAACGGGCAGTCCTTCCCCGGGAGGAAGAGCAGCTCCGTCTTGCCGAGGTTCAGCTTGAGGTGGTGATCCGTCATCCACACTGATATGTCTGCCAGACATGCAGAGATGCGATTCACCACCTGGTTATCAGAGGGGGGAAAGGAGAAGATTAATTGTGTGTCGTCTGCATAGCAATGATAGGAGAGACCATGTGAGGATATGACAGAGCCAAGTGACTTGGTGTATAGCGAGAATAGGAGAGGGCCTAGAACAGAGCCCTGGGGGACACCAGTGGTGAGAGCACGTGGTGCGGAGACAGATTCTCGCCACGCCACCTGGTAGGAGCGACCTGTCAGGTAGGACGCAATCCAAGCGTGGGCCGCGCCGGAGATGCCCAGCTCGGAGAGGGTGGAGAGGAGGATCTGATGGTTCACAGTATCAAAGGCAGCCGATAGGTCTAGAAGGATGAGAGCAGAGGAGAGAGAGTTAGCTTTAGCAGTGCGGAGCGCCTCCGTGACACAGAGAAGAGCAGTCTCAGTTGAATGACTAGTCTTGAAACCTGACTGATTTGGATCAAGAAGGTCATTCTGAGAGAGATAGCAGGAGAGCTGGCCAAGGACGGCACGTTCAAGAGTTTTGGAGAGAAAAGAAAGAAGGGATACTGGTCTGTAGTTGTTGACATCGGAGGGATCGAGTGTAGGTTTTTTCAGAAGGGGTGCAACTCTCGCTCTCTTGAAGACGGAAGGGACGTAGCCAGCGGTCAAGGATGAGTTGATGAGCGAGGTGAGGTAAGGGAGAAGGTCTCCGGAAATGGTCTGGAGAAGAGAGGAGGGAGTAACGTTAGCTAGCGAACCAGTCAGCAAACTTTAGCTATCTAGCTAACAGTACGCTTTAACTTGCAATGAAAACGACTTTGACCAAATTAGAAACAAGTAATATCTGAAAATGTAGCTAGCTAGACTATCTTATGGATGCTTCTCCCTCTCTGTCACGGATGCCATGGTTGCCTTAGTTTGAAGATGTAATCCGGAGACTTGTGTTCTATACAACAGCCTTCTGTGTGTTCTCTTTTCGACTCTTTTCTGCATATTTGCAATCAAACGGCAGAATTTTCTCCATCTGTTTAGCTATCATACTATAATTCCACTGTGCATTCCACTGATTTCAAAACTCGGTCCTCCAGAAAGTGAAGAACCACACCTTTGCAGTTCTACTACGTAATATATTTCTAAAAAGCCACGTTAGAAAGGATTACCTACACATACTGACCCTCTCATGTTATATACAGAAGCATGCTACATGGCAGACCAATCCGAACTCATCTCTCGGCATGTCCAGCCCACCCATTATCTCAGGAAATCATGGCTAGCAGGAAGGTTAAACCATTAGTATTTACAGATGGCGTACAAGTTTGTTATTAAGGCACATAAAAATTCACATGTTCCAGAAGACATTTCTGCCCAAAAATGCATTTAGAATTTTTTTTTAAAGTTTAAATTCAAATGGCTCTCCTGTGAAGTAGTGATGTGCGACATATGCCTGGTTTGCTGAAACGAGTAACATATTTCCCTCAGATTACACAGACTCCCATATCTATTGGGTGAAATTCCACAGTGTGCCATCACAGCAGCAAGATGTTTGACCTGTTGCCACAATAAAAATACAACACATTTATGTTTATTTATTTCCCTTTTGTACTTTAAGTATTTGCACATCATTATAACACTGTACATAGCCATAATAAGGCATTTGAAATGTGTCTATTCCTTTGAAACTTGAGGGTAATGTTTACTGTTTATTTTTGATTGTTAATGATCTATTTCACTTGCTTTGGTAATGTAAACATATCTTTCCCATGCCAATAAAGAGAGAAGTACAGTGGTTTCCAATTGTGGGGTCTGCTGAGAAAATCTGCACTGTATCTTATGAAACAATTTAGGAACTTACAAAAATAAGTGGTCAATCTTCCATATAGACCTACAGTTGAAGTCGGAAGTTTACATACACTTAGGTTGGAGTCATTAAAACCTGTCTAGCCCCGGCGTTCCGCTAGCGGAACTCCTCCCACATTCCACTGAAAAGGCAGAGCGCGAAATTCAAAACATATTTTTTTGAAATATTTAACTTTCACACAATAACAAGTCCAATACAGCTAATGAAAGATACACATTATGTGAATCCAGCCATCATGTCCGATTTTTTTAATGTTTTACAGGGAAAACACCACGTATATTTATGTTAGCTCACCTCCAAATAGAAAAAGCACAGACATTTTTCACAGCACAGGTAGCATGCACAAAACCAACCAAACTAACCTAGAACCAACCAAACTAACCAAGAAACAACTTCATCAGATGACAGTCTTATAACATGTTATTCAATAAATCTATGTTTTGTTCGAAAAATGTGCATATTTGAGGTATAAATCAGTTTTACATTGCAGCTACCATCACAGCTACCGTCAAAAATAGCACTGAAGCAGCCAGAGTAATTATAGAGACCAACGTGAATTACCTAAATACTCATCATAAAACTTTTCTGAAAAATCGATGGTGTACAGCAAATTAAAGACAAACATCTTGTGAATCCAGCCAATATTTCCGATTTTTTAAATGTTTTACAGCGAAAACACAATATAGCATTATATTAGCTTACTACAATAGCCTACCACACTACCGCATTCATTCATCAAGGCACGTTAGCGATAGCAATAGGCACGTTAGCGTTAGCGAATAAACCAGCAAAAGATATTAAATTTCACTAACCTTCATAAAACTTCCTCAGATGACAGTCCTATAACATCAGGTTATACATACACTTATGTTTTGTTCGAAAATGTGCATATTTAGAGCTGAAATCCGTGGTTATACAATGTGCTAACGTAGCATATTTTTCCCAGAATGTGCGGATATTTCTATTAGACTCTCACCTATTCTGACCAAATAGCTATTCATAAACATTACAAAAAAATACATGTTGTATAGGAAACGATAGATCCATTAGTTCTTAATGCAATCGCAGTGTTAGAATTCTAAAAATATCTTCATTACGACATAAGACTTAGTTATGGTAAGGGAATAACCAAAACCTGAGCGCAAAGCTACTAGTACACAGTTCGACAGATATATGAAATAACATCACAAAATGGTTCCTACCTTTGCTGATCTTCCATCAGAATGTTGTACAAGGGGTCCTTTGTCCAGAACCGTCTTTGTTTGGATTCAGAACGTCGTTTTTCCCTCTTGAATTAGCAAGCACACTGGCCATGCGGCGCTAAGCTCTCCTTCGTGAACAAACGCAAACAACGCAACACGCCTAACGTCCCGAATAAATTTAAATATTCTAATAAAACTATATTGAAAAAACATACTTTACGATGATATTGTGACATGTATCAAATAAAATCAAAGCCGGAGATAGTATTCGCCCATAACGACAGCTTTCCAATAGGTAATAACAGGTCCGTACACGTCGTTCCAAGAGGGTTTATTCCACCTCAGACCGAGATAATCAACTAATTTCTTCTCTCACTTCCTCTTGACATCTAGGGGAAGGTGTATGACGTGCACGTATAGTCATACGTATCATGCCCATTTATAGGCAGGCCCTTGAACACAGCATCGATTTCAGACTTTCCACTTCCTGGTCAGAAAGTGTGCTGCCAAATGAGTTGTGTTTTACCCACAGACAAAATTCAAACGGTTTTAGAAACTAGAGAGTGTTTTCTATCCAATAGTAATAATAATATGCATATTGTACGAGCAAGAATTGAGTACGAGGCCGTTTAAATTGGGTACGATTTTCCCCCAAAGTGAAAATAGCGCCCTCTGTCCTCATCAGGTTAAAACTCATTTTTCAACCACTCCACAAATTTCTTGTTAACAAACTATAGTTTTGGCAAGTCGGTTAGGACATCTACTTTGTGCATATGACACAAGTAATTTTTCCAACAATTGTTTACAGACAGATTATTTCACTTATAATTCATTGTATCACAATTCCAGTGGGTCAGAAGTTTACATACACTAAGTTGACTGTGCCTTTAAACAGCTTGGAAAATTCCAGAAAATTGTCATAGCTTTATAAGCTTCTGATAGGCTAATTGACATAATTTGAGTCATTTGGAGGTGTACCTGTGGATGTATTTCAAGGCCTACCTTCAAACTCAGTGCTTTTTTGCTTGACATCATGGGATAATCAAAAGAAATCAGCAAAGACCTCAGTCTGGTTCATCCTTGGGAGCAATTTCCAAACGCCTAAAGGTACCACATTCATCTGTACAAACAATAGTACGTAAGTATAAACACCATGGGACCACGCAGCCGTCATATTGCTCAGGAAGGAGACACGTTCTGTCTCCTAGAGATGAACGTACTTTGGTGCGAAAAGTGCAAATCAATCCCAGAACAACAGCAAAGGACCTTGTGAAGATGCTGGAGGAAACAGGTGCAAAAGTATGTATATCCACAGTAAAACGAGTCCTAAATCGAGATAACCTGAAAGGCCGCTCAGCAAGGAAGAAGCCACTGCTCCATAACCGCCATAAAAAAAGCCAGACTACAGATTGCAACTGCACATGGGAACAAAGATCTTACTTTTGGAGAAATGTCCTCTGGTCTGACGAAACAAAAATAGAACTGTTTGGCCATAATGACCATCATTATGCTGGAGGAAAAAAGGGGAGGCTTGCAAGCTGAAGAACACCATCCCAACCGTGAAGCACAGGGGTGGCAGTATTATGTTGTGGGGGTGCTTTGCTGGAGGAAGGACTGGTGCACTTCACAAAAAAAGATGGCATAATGAGGTAGGAACATTATGTGGATATATTGAAGCAACATCTCAAAACATCAGTCAGGAAGTTAAAGCTTGGTCGCAAATGGATCTTCCAAAATTGTGGTAAAATGGCTTTAAGGACATCAAAGTCAAGGTATTGGAGTGGGCATCACAAAGCCCTGACCTCAGTCCTATTGAAAATCTGTGGGCAGAACTGAAAAAGCGTGTGCCAGCAAGGAGGAGTTGCCAGAGGCGCCCCTCAGTCCAGAGGCGCCCCGCAGTCCAGTGCTGCCCTCTACTAGGGTCTTCAATCCGGGGTCGGTGGCGAGCGTCGCCACTCCTAAGGTGCCACATAAGTGGGCCGAGACTATGGTGGAGTGGGGTCCACGTCCCGCTCCAGAGCCGCCACCACGGTAAATGCCCACCCAGACCCTCCCCTAAAGGTTCAGGTTTTGCGGCCGGAGTCCGCACCTTTGGGAGGGGGGGTACTGTCACGTTCTGACCTTAGTTCCTTTTTTAAGTCTTTATTTTAGTTTGGTCAGGGCGTGAGTTAGGGTGGGCATTCTATGTTGTTTTTCTATGTTTTGTTCTGTATTTATATTTCTATGAGTTTGGCCTAGTATGGTTCTCAATCAGAGGCAGGTGTCAGTCGTTGTCTCTGATTGGGAGCCATATTTAGGTAGCCTGTTTTCTATTGTGTTTTGTGGGTGATTGTTTTCCGTTTTAGTGTTTTCACCATTCGGGACTGTTTCGGTTTTCATTTTGATTCTCTTGTTCTTTTTGTATTTTGTATTCATTCTCATTAAAAGTTATTATGGATACGTACCACGCTGCATTTTGGTCCTCCTCTCCTTCCACCAACGAAAGCCGTTACATTAATACGTTTTCCTTTGCATCTGTGGTTTTCCGTTTTCTCGATCGCCCACTGAAGTTTCTAGTTTTCCCATTTAAATACTGAAAATTTCCCCACAATGACAAAGCGAAAACAGGTTTTAAGAAATGTTTGCAAATAAAAAAAACATAAATACCTTATTTACATAAGCATTCAGACCCTTTGCTATGGGACTCAAAATTGAGCTCGGATGCATATTTTTCCATTGCCGATCCTTCAGATGATTGATTGGAGTCCACCTGTTGTAAATTCAAATGATTGGACATGATTTGGAAAGGCAAACACCTGTCTGTCTACATAAGGTCCCACAGTTGACAGTGCATGTCAGAGCAAAAACCATCCATGAGGTCGAAGGAATTGTCAGTGGAGCTCCGATACAGGAGTGTGTCGAAGCACATATCTGGGGAAGGGTACCAACAAATGCAGCATTGAAGGTCCCCAAGAACACAGTGGCCTCCATAAGTCTTAAATGGATGAAGTTTGGAAACACCAAGACTCTGCCTTGAGCTGGCCACCCGGCCATACTGAGCAATCGGGGGAGAAGGTCCTTGGACAGGGAGGTGACCAAGAACCCGATGGTCACTCTAACAGAGCTCCAGAGTACCTCTTTGGAGATCGGAGAACTTTCCAGAAGGACAACCATCTCTGCA
The DNA here is from genome assembly GCF_045679555.1 of Salvelinus alpinus. Taxonomy (NCBI): domain Eukaryota; kingdom Metazoa; phylum Chordata; class Actinopteri; order Salmoniformes; family Salmonidae; genus Salvelinus; species Salvelinus alpinus. The sequence continues at coordinate 79,520,142 of NC_092093.1, forward strand.
CCTGGCACAATCCCTACGGTGAAGCATGGTGGTGGCAGCATCATAATGTGGGGATGTTTTTCAGTGGCAGGGACTGGGAGACTAGTCAGGATTGAGGAAAAAATGAGTGGAGCAAAGTACAAATAGATCTTTGATGAAAGAGTGCTCATTTACCTTCCAACAGGACAACAACCCTAAGCACACAGCTAAGACAACGCAGAAGATGGCTCGGGACTCTGAATGTCAGGACTGAAAGTCTCTGAATGCCCTTGAGTGTTCCAGCCAGAGCCCAGACTTGAGCTTGATCAAACATCTCTGGAGATACCTGAAAATGGCTGTGTTTCGACGCTCCCTATCCAACCTGACAGTGCTTGAGAGGATCTGCAGAGAAGAAACGGGAAAACTCCCCAAATACAGGTGTGCCAAGCTTGTAGCATCATACCCAAGAAGAGTCTAGGTTGGAATCGCTGCCAAAGGTGCCTCATCAAAGTACTGAGTAAAGGGTCTCAATTCTTAGAAGTTTGCAAACATTTCAAAAAACCTGTTGTCGTTTTGAGGTATTGTGTGAAGATTGATGAGGGGACCAAAGAAATGTAATCAATTTTAGAAAAAAGCTGCAATGTAATAAAATGTGGGGGAAAATCAAGCGGTCTTCATACTTTTCGAATGCACTGTTTCATCAGTGCATCTGAAGGATGATCAATGGAAACAGGATGCACCTGAGCTCAATTTGGAGTCTCATAGCAAAGGGTCTGAATACTTATGTAAACAATGTATGTGGCATTTATTTTTATTACATTTACAAAAATTACTAAAGACTCATTTTGGCTTTGTCCTTATGGGGTATTGTGTGTAGATGGATGAGAAAAAAACGATTTGTAAATTCATTTTAGAATAAGGCTGTAACGTAACAAAATGTGGAAAAAGGGAAGCGGTCTGAATACTTTCTGATTGTGCTGTACATCTGCACGCTGTTGGCTAGAGCGCACATATAGCCTACATTATTAGATTAATATGGACAAAAGAGCAAGATACGTTTTATTTGCAGCCAAGCATTGGTGATCATGTCACCAAAATAAGACCCTCGATATTTATTGGAAATGATCATCAAGCATATCACTTTGCACTTTCACCAACCTTTGAAGTTCATCATAGGTTTTCATCTGTAACCTAATAAACTGCACGCTTTCCCAGGGAGTCGTAGTGGGAGGACCACACATCGTTTGACTCCAAGGTCACTTCAATATGATGGTTATTATATCAATATATTTTTATATCAATATTTGAAAACGTTTCCACTGACATTTCTCGCATAATTCATTGTATCAACACAAAAAGATCCAACCTTGTCTTGCGGATTTTGTTTTGGTTTGACATTTGGAAAGTTTACAGAAAAATCAGGATTGTCATTACATTTTTTATCCGATGTACTTTATTTCCCATAAAAAGGTTGGATGGAGAGCCTCCCGATTAGTGCAGGGTTCTAAGGCACTGCATCGCAGTGCTGGAGGCATCACTACTGAGCTGGGTTTGATCCCAGGCTGTATCATAACCGGCCGTGATCGGGAGTCCCATAGTGTGGCGAACAATTGGCCCAGCGTCGTCCGTGTTTGGCCACGGGAGGTTTATTTGGCTCATCGCGTTCTAGTGACTCCTTGTGGCAGGCCGGATGCCTGCAGGCTGACTTGGTCATCAGTTGAACAGGGTTTCCTCTGACACATTGGTGCTTCCTGGTTAAGAGATGGTGTTCAGAAGCGTGGTTTGGCTGGTCCTGTTTCGGGGGGACGCATGACTCGACCTTCACCTCCCAAGCCTGTTGGCGAGTTGCAGCGATGAGACAAGATTGAAATTGGGGAGAAAAAGGGGGTCATTTTTTTTTAAAGGTTGGATGGAAACCTGGATACTACCAAAGTTTTGGCTTGGTGGCCCATACAATGATCTCCATTGATCAAAACATAAAGAGTTTAATGTTCAATATATTGTGTCATAGTTCATTATTGTTGTCAAGCCAGTCTTTGTGATAAAGTTCCATACCACTTTCTCAGACTTAAGTTATACATAAAAATGCAGATTGTCAAATGAATCTCAGAAACAGACTTCAGTGGGTGAAACAAGGACACTGTTTAAAACTTCTTGTCAATAGGGGGGCGTTGTTTTCACTTTGGAAAAAATCGTGCCCAATTTAAACGGCCTCGTACTATATTCTAGATCATACAATATGCATATTATTATTACTATTGGACAGAAAACACTCTCAAGTTTCTAAAACTGTTTGAATTATATCTGTGAGTAAAACAGAACTCATTTGGCAGCAAACTTCCATATAGGAAGTGAAAAATCTGAAAACGAGGCTCTGTTTCAGGGCCTGCCTATTCAATTGCCTTATATTTATCGATATGCATGCACTTCATACGCCTTCCACTAGATGTCAACAGGCAGTGGAAGGTGGAATGGGGTGTCTAGCTTGATCTGAGGTCGAACAAGAGCTTTTGGAGTGACAGGTCAGCCATTTTGTCAGTTTTCCAAGGCGCGCGAAGGACCTCGACATTGTCTTCTGATAAGCGTTCGGTATACACGGCGAATATCTCCGGCTCTGATTTTATTTGATACATATTAGAAAAACATCATAAAGTAGGTTTTTTCAACCGAGTTTTATCAGGTTATTCAACGTTTATTGGGACTTTTGGAGTTTTCCGTTCTTTGCCCCAGGAGAGGATGGGAATGTTAGTAACCTTGGCTAGCATTGTGGCACGAATTCGACAGAAGAAATGGACATTCTAAAACCAAACAACGATTTATTCTGGACCAAGGACTCCTTGTACAACATTCTGATGGAAGCTCAGCAAAAGTAAGAAAACATTTATGATGTTATTTCGTATTTCTGTGTGAAATTTTGACTCCTATTCTCTGCCGTTTTGGTGAGCGCTGTCTCACAATAACGCAAGCTGTATGTTATGGTAAAGTTATTTAAAAAAATTCATTTGCCATACAACAAGCGGTTGCATGTAACCTTTCATGATGAGTACTTCGGTCAGATCCCGTGAGTGTCCGGGATACCTCCTGACATTCTGAAAAAATGCTGACTAGCATATGCACTATGCCTAACGGGACGAGGGATATCACTATAATATCCACATTTTCGAATGAAATCACAAGTGTCATTATACAGCATAATGTTATAAGACTAAACATCTTGATGAAGTCCAGTCCATCAGTTTCGCGATTAATTTAAAATGTTTTACAGCGTTAAAACACAATATGCTATTTCTATTAGCGGTGAACCACAATAGCCAAACACACAACCGGCATATTGTGGTCAGCCAATGTAATTCCACCGCATAGGTTGCTTTCACTGTAAAACACTGACAAAATATGAGATATAATTAGCTGCACTAACCAAGAAACAACTTCATCAGATGACAGTCTGATCGTACATCATGTATTTTACTATTTAAGTCCTATGATGTGTAAATGTGTCTGTATTTTAGCTGAGATTATAGCTCTTTATAACCTACTCTGACACCTCTTGATTGCTATTTGTGATGGATCCCTGTAATGCCAAAAGCTCTTGATTCGTACCTCAAATATACAAATGTTTGATACAATACATTTATGTTTTGTATCGAAAAATTTGCATATTTGAGGTATAAATCAATAGCTTTTGACATTGCAGCTATCCATCACAAATAGCAACCAAGAGCAGCCAGAATATATTACAGAGAGCTATAATCTCAGCTGAAATACATACACATACTCATCATAAAACATTATATAGAAAAATACATGGTGTACAGCAAACTGTCATAAGATGAAACTATTTCTTGGTGAATCCAGCCAATTATATCTCAGATTTTTTAAGTGTTTTACAGCGAAAACTACCAATGTAGAATTATATTAGCTTACCACAATAGCCAAACACATAAACGCATTGTATGTCACCGCAAAGGTAGCTTTCGCAAAAACCAGCAAAAGATATAAAATTAATCACTAACCTTTGGACAACTTCATCAGATGACAGTCTTATAACATCATGTTATACAATACACTTATGTTTTGTTCGAAAATGTGGATATTTAGCGCTGCAATCGTGGTTATACATTGTGAATATGTAGCAACATTTTCCCAGAATGTCCGGAGATATTTTGGACACTCACCTAATCTGACCAAAGAACTCATCATAAACTTTACATAAAAATACTTGTTGTATGGCAAATGAAAGATACACTGGTTCTTAATAACATATGCTTGGCTTGAGATGCCTTAATAAGAGTAGGAAGCTGAGGAGGGAGGCATTCCAAGAACTCATAAACACTTCTTAGAATCCAAGATTCCAAAACAATCTTTTCAGCCATGCAGTCTATCAAATTGTAATTTAACATCCAGAATTCCAAACTATAGTTATCATCAGAGTGTGGGGTATTTGGTGACAGGTTTGCACATAGTAGCCTGAAGCGTGAATGGTCATGATTAGAGGTGACAGTGTAAATTGCTGACTGACCCCTGTGTGCTTGTTGAAGGCTAAGAGCATATAGGTTGCAGGCAGGTGCATCACCATGGAAACAAGCACTTCAGGTATACTTTAAGAAAGCATGTTGAAATCTGTCTGTACCTTTGGCAAAAATGTATTGGCAACAAGAAAAAAAAACATTTTATGTTAATTGCTGCTTGATGTTTTAGGTATAATTGCAGGCAGTATTTTACACAAGTAATGAAGGAACCAAATAATATTTTGAGTGCAATAAGAAGTTGACACATTGGCCTACTGTTTATTTCTGGGAGATGTTGTTGGGTTTATTACATAGTTGTTATGCAGGCCTGCAGCAAGAGTAGTTTAGATTCAAGTAACACTATACTTATTGGGTTACTGCGAGATTCCGGCAGTCAAGCCCTTGTTCAACTTACCCAGAGTCAGGTGAACTTGTAGATACCATTTTTATGTCTCTGCAGCCTCGAGTCTTCTTGGGTATGAATTTACCACAGGTGGACTCCAATCAAGTTGTAGAAACATCTCAAGGTTGATCAATGGAAACAGGATGCACCTGAGCTCAATTTCAAGGCTCACAGCAAAGGGTCTCAATACTTATGTAAAATAAGGTATTTCTGATTTTTATTTTGTAATACATTTGCAAAAACTTCTAAAAACCTGTTTTCGCTAGAATAGATTGATGAGGGAAACTAATTATTTAATCCAATTTAGAATAAGGCTGTAACTTAACAAAATGTGGGAAAATCAAGAGGTCTGAATATTTCCGAATGCAATGCATATACTGAACAAAAAGTTAAAACGCAACATGCAACAATTTCAAAGATTTAACTGAGTTACAGTTCATATGAGGAAACCAGTCAATTGAAATAAATTCATTAGGTAATAATCTGTGGATTTAAAATGACTGGGAATACAGATTTGCACCGGTTGGTCACAGATACCTTTAAAAAAATGGACCACACAATGGGCAACAGGATCTTGTCACAGTATTTTTGTGCATTCAAATTGCAATCGATAAAATGCAGTTGTGTCCGTTATCGTAGCTTATGCCTGCCCAAACCAAAAGCCCGCCGCAACAATGGGCAACAATGGGGCTCTCTGTCCACAATGTTGACATCAGCAAACCGCCATACATGTGGACTGCGGTTATGAGGCCAGTTGGACCTACTGCCAAATTCTCTAAAATGACGTTGGAGGCGGCTTATGGTAGAGAAATTAACATTACATTCTCTGCCAATAGCTCTGGTGGACATTCCTGCAGTCCTCATGCCAATTGCACGCTCTCTCAAAACTTGAGACATCTGTGACATTGTGTTGTGTGACAAAATTGCACATTTTAGAGTGGCCTTTTATTGTCCCCAGTACAAGGCTCACCTATTTAATGATCATGCTGTTTAATCAGCTTCTTGTTAAGCAAAACCTGTCATGTGGATTGATTATCTTGGCAAAGAAGAAATTCTCACTAACAGGGATGTAAACAAATTTGTGCACAAAATTTGTGAGAAAAAAGTTTTTGGTGAGTATGGAAAATGTCTCAGATCATTTATTTCAACTCATGAAACCAACACTTGTTGTGTTTATATTTTTGTGTATGTATGTATGTGTGTATATATGTATGTACAGTACCAGTCAAAAGTTTGGATACACCTACTCATTCAAGGGTTTATCTTTATTTTTACTTTTCTACATTGTAGAATAATAGTGAAGACATCAAAACTATGAAATAACATGTATGGAATCCTGCAGTAACCAAAAAGGTGTTAATCAAAACTAAATATATTTTAGATTTTAGATTCTTCAAAGTAGCCACCCTTTGCCTTGTTGACAGCTTTGCACATTCTTGGCAATCTCTCAACCAGCTTCATGAGGTAGTCACCTGGAATGCATTTCAATTCACAGGTGTGCCTTGTTGAAAGTTCATTCGTGGAATTTCTTTCCTCCTTAATGCGTTTGAGCCAATCAGTTGTGTTGTGACAAGTCAAGGTAGCGAGGGTATACAGAAGATAGCCCTATTTGGTAAAAGACCAAGTCCATATTATGGCAAGAAGAGCTCAAATAAGCAAAGAAACATTACAGTCCATCATTACTTTAAGACATGAAGGTTAGTCAATGTAAAATTTCAAGAACTTTGAAAGTTTCTTCAAGTGCAGTCGCAAAAACTATCAAGCGCTATGATTAAACTGGCTCTCATGAGGTCCGCCACAGGAAATGAATACCCAGAGTTACCTTTGCTGCAGAGGATATGTTCATTAGAGTTAACTGCACCTCAGATTGCAGCCCAAATATATGCTTCACAGAGTTCAAATATCAGACACATCTCAACATCAACTGTTCAGAGGAAACAGCATGAATCAGGCATTCATGGTCAAATTGCTGCAAACAAAACACTGCTAAAAGGACTCCAATAAGAAGAAGAGACTTGCTTAGTCCAAGAAACACGAGCAATGGACAATAGACCGCTGGAAATCTGTCTTTGGTATGATGAGTCCACATTTTAGATTTTTGGTTCCAACCGCCGTGTCTTTGTGAGATGCAGAGCAGGTGAACGGATGATCTCTGCATGTCTGGTTCCCACGATGAAGCATGGAGGAGGTGGTGTGATGGTGTGGGGGTGCTTTGCTGGTGACACTGTGTGTGATTTATTTAGAATTCAAACTACACCTAACCAGCATGGCTATTACAGCATTCTGCAGTGATACGCCATCCCATCTGGTTTGCGCTTAGTGGGACTATCATTTGATTTTCAACCCCTTACAATGACCAAACACACGTCCAGGCTGTGTAAAGGCTATTTGACCAAGAAGGAGAGTGATGGAGTGCTGAATTAGATGATCTGGCCTCCACAATCATCCAACCTCAACCCAATTGAGATGGTTTCTACAATGTAGAAAATAGTAAAAATAAAGAAAAACCCTTGAATGAGTATGTGTGTCCAAACGTTTACTGGTACTGTATATATATATAGAGAGAGAAATATATATAGATATATGCACACAGAGCCTTTGGAAAGTATTCAGACCTCTTGACTTGTTCCACATTTTGTTAGGTTACAGCCTTATTCTACATTTGATCAATTTTATCTGCACACAATACCCCATAATGACAAAGCAAAACCAGGGTTTTTAGAAATTTCTGCTAATTTATTAAACACTAAATATTGCATTTACATAGTATTCAGACACTTTACTCAGTACTTTGTTAAAGCACCTTTGGCAGCGAGTACAGCCTCGAGTCTTCTTGTGTCACGCTACAACTACAAGCTTGGTACACTTGCATTTGGGAGTTTCTCCCATTCTGCGTCGCTGCACAGTTATTTTCAGGTCTCTCCAGAGATGTTTGATCTGGTTCAAGTACGGGCTTACGTCTGGCCACTCTACCATAACTGCCTTATTGGTGGAGTGCTGCAGAGATGTTGTCCTTCTGGAACTTTGGAGCTTTGTCAGAGTGACCATCGTGTTCTTGTTCACCTCCGGAGAGGTGCCTTTACAAATCATGTCCAATCCATTGAGTTGACCACTGGTGGACTCCAATCAAGTTGTAGAAACATCATGGATAATCAATGGAAACAGGATGCACCTGAGGTCAATTTCAAGTCGCATCAGTTTTACCAAACCAGCGAAGAAAAAAATCCTGGGACACCTTTACGCCACACACAGAGATGCACACAAAGCTCTCCCCCGCCCTCCATTTGGCAAATCTGACCATCATTATATCCTCCTGATTCCTGCTTACAAGCAAAAACTAAAGCAGGAAGTACCAGTGACTTGCTCAATACGGAAGTGGTCAGATGACGCAGATGCTATGCTACAGGACTTTTTTGCTAGCACAGACTGGAATATGTTCCGGGATTCATCCAATTGCATTGAGGAGTACACCACCTCAGTCATCGGCTTCATCAATAAGTGCATTGACGACATCGTCCCCACAGTGACTGTACGTACATATCCCAACCAGAAGCCATGGAATACAGGCAACATCTGCATAGAGCTAAAGGCTAGAGCAGGAGCGGGACACTACTCCGGACGCTTATAAGAAATCCCGCTATGCCCTCAGACGAACCATCAAACAAGCAAAGCATCAATACAGGATTAAGATTGAATCCTACTACACCGGCTCTGATGCTCATCGGTTGTGGTAGGGCTTGAAAACCATTACGGCCTACAAAGGGAAACCCAGACGCGAGCTGCACCAGTGATGCGAGCCTACTAGATGAGCTAAATGCCTTTTATGCTCGCTTCGAGGCAAGCAACACTGAAGCATGCACGAGAGCACCAGCTGTTCATGGCTCACATCAACAGCATCCTCCCAGACACCCTAGACCCACTCCAATTCGCATACTGCCCCAACAGATCCACAGATGAGGCAAT